>NC_143580.1:115125508-115291943 GCF_048544385.1 Mastigoproctus giganteus | reverse complement strand
CCATATATTTTTAAATTATCTATAAGTAGCAAGATATATCTTAAATGTTCTGAGCTGGATATCATCATTCTTCTCCTTCTTGATGAATCCTTTCTACTTTTGATTTTTTCTCTCTCTCTCAGGGTAACTCGGGAATTTTTTTTTTGCTGGTGCAGTATAAGCTTCAGGCTTCCTTGAACCATATGGCTAATAATAACAATAAAAATACAGTGTGTCCACAGAACTTTAAATCTCGATTCTATGACAGTAAAATGTCGTTACAATAAATGTCACTTTAATGAAAATACAAATGGAACTGTGGAGCCCATACTGGACATGGAAACAATTCCTTAAAGAAAAAAAAAAAAAAAATGGAAATTTTAAAAGATGAGGCAAAAGAATTCATTAACACATTTTCCACCTTTTTGAATAACTATTTTTTTTCTCCTAACTCACATGTTTAACCACATATTTCTGATTGCACAAACTAAATTTTTGGTATTAATGAGGGGAGAAAAAAAATTAAAAATGAAAAACTAAACTAGTGTATCATTAAGTGAAAAGTAACAATAAGTTACATCTGCTGTTCTATATTTCTGAATGTGTGGCATTGCTTATGTCTTATAAATGAAATAGGCTTTTAAAATGACATTCACTGAGCAAAATATTTTTGCTTTTGTAGTATATGTATTATCATTATTTATAATTGATTTTAAATTTGGTATTTAAGTAAAATACAATTAAAAAAAAACCAGTTATATAATATATATATAGAGGGAGTCCCCGATATCCGAGTCCCCTCAGTTATGAGGATTTGAAAATTGAAGAATTAAAGCTTTTTTCTTTGAGAAAATTGACCAAGCACTTGAATATTTTTTGTGACAACGATCTTCATGATCGTGCAACAAATGTTAAGTGCAAAGTTAAAGACATCACTAAATGCTACGACACAATTTTATCTGAAAAAATACAAGAAAAAAAAAAAAAAACAACAACGAATGACTCTGGATTCATTCTTTTCATACAACTGAAAAATAGCGTAACTTCAATAAACTTTACTTAACCTTACATTGTGTAACATATTATAATAAAAAATGTCTAATAAAATAATTTTCTCACTTTTCAGTTCCTTCATCCATTTTTTTACTATGTAAAAGTATAATAAACATTACTATATAATATCGGTGTAGATATACCATATCTACTCATCCTTCACAAGGAGTTGCCGATGTATGGCACTATCTCGAATAAGTAACACTTCACTTGCAATACCAGAGTACCTGGCCACCTGCCGATGAAAAGCCAACTAGATTTGAAACAGTGCTGTCTGGGTGTTGGCGCCCACCGAGAATAAGTAACAATAGTCTTCTCTAATAGTGAAACATTACTTATTCGAGGCAGTGCAATTCGTGGGCAACTCGTTGTGAAGAATGAGCACAATATGAGATACAGATGAAATGATGCTTTTCACACTACTATCATAGTTGTCTATGTTGTATCTACACCGATATTATATAGATATAGAATCTTAAACTCTTAAAATATTATGCCTAGTTGCACTTAGTTTTATTTAAATAATAAGCATTAGGAAAATTGGTCCCCGTTTTAAGCGGAATTTTCTGGAACCGATTATCCTCGGATAATGAGGATCCCCTGTATAAGTACAGGGGATAAATAAAGTCTACAAGTACAATAGACTTTATTTATACAAACAATGACTCTTTTGAAAAAAATTTAATGATATTCATTAGAACAAAATGATTTGTGCATCCCCAAGAAGTTCAATGTAACAGAACTTTTCTTGATGACTTTTTCTTAATTTTTCATGACAATTCCCTTTACACCATTTTTCTGTCGTAACCTATAATTTAAATTTACCATTTTCCTTGATTTGTGACCAAAGTACAAAAACTCTGCAACTTTGTGGAATGTGTGCACACAGGTGTGTGTGTGTGTGTGTGTGTGTGTGTGTGTGTGTGTGTGTGTGTGTGTGTGTGTGTTTTAAAATTAAGACTTGACAAAAATTTAAAGCTTTTTTTTTTTGGTGAACTGCATATGTTGTATACACACAAGCACCTATGTTGTTACAAACCTGTCCTCACTTCCTGTAGTGATGTGAACAGAGAATTGTACTAAAGAACTCATCATTCCAATGGGACTGAACTGCAAAGGGAAAATCTTCCTTGTGTTCTGCAAACCACTCTTTCACATGTTTAGCTTAGTGGAAGGTTGCAGTGTTATCTTGAAACCACACAGAATATTGGAATCATACATTTCATACTGACAGTGCATGCTGTAGAAGGAGATGTAGTGGTTTTTTCCACATATGCACTCTTCCATTGGTGTCAAAAAACAAACTGGTCATCAGATCACATGACTTGCTTCCACATCTATCCTTTGTGTTCCTAGTTCCAATGCATTAATCTTTTCTAGCTGTTGTCAAAGTTCAATGATTTTCATGAAGTTCTCCTACTTCTACAGCATTATTTACAAACTGACGCCTACTATTTACAAACTACTTATTTACAAACTGGGTACTGACACCTTGTGTTCCTACATTAAATGCAGAGATTAACTGTTCCATCATATGGTTATGATTATATCCAATAATCTGCCACAGATATCAAGCATCTTGCTCTGTCACCTAACATTTTTGGTTACAGTTGCACCTGATTGCAAATGTTTTCTGGGAATTTTTACATTTACTGAAGACACAAATGACAATGATCTTTGAACACTTAACAAGTGCAACTGTCTTCTGTGCTTTAACACCTAGTAAATAAGCATCAACAATGATACTTCTTTGGAAGCAAGTGAGATCCATTCCATCTTCCACTGCTGGCAAATCAGTTTGGGCACTAGTTAGGTCACATAGATTAATAGCATTCCCAGCATGTATGACTCACAATGCAATGTCATCAATTTACAAATTTTATGCAGACTGCTGCATGCAGCTCAAATCTCCATTATCCTAATAAAGTGGCCAGACAGCACAGTATTAAATTAGTTAATTTTTAAAATATTTTCGAATATATTCAGCAGCTGAAAAACAGTTTCAAAACAGAATGGAATCGTAGGCAAAAACTATATAGGGCAATATCTTTTTTTAGCAGATTCTTTTCTATGACACATGACAGCATAATAGGATGAAAGCTGATATCAGATCAGATCCTGCTGGCTCAGTTTAGGTTCCAATGGTTGGTTTGTTGTGTGTGTGTGTGTGTGTGTGTGTGTGTACGTGTAAAGTAGAAAAAAATGAGGGAGACAGACAGTGATAGAAGTGAGATAGAAGGTAATAAAAAAATATATACATATACAGGCATGCCTCGACTTTATGTAAGCTTTTGCTGGCCAGTGAAAACTTAAAATCGTGGAAACGTATTTTGCATCCATAAGAATAAATGGAGGTATCATGAAAATATCATATTGTTTTTCTTTTTTTTTTTTTCGGTATTTCGTTCCAAAACCTTGGAAGTTAAAATTTTCACCATATAACTAAACTGTTTATCTCTCTAAAAGATCATTTTTACAATGGAAATTGCGCTACACTTTCATCGTTTTCATATGCCTTTGTGATAATTTTCTAAAGCACATTTCTGGATGTCACAATCATAAAACAATAAAAACAATTTGCACTTTCCAGTTTATTGGGCTTTTCTGTTGGTGAAATCTATTATAAATGGGTAGTAAACTCAATCTTATTGCATTTACAATAATACCAACAACTGCAATTGTATGGGTTTTTACGTTATTATGGTGAAATGTGTTTCCCCTTCACTGAATTCTTCAATCATATAAAAAACATAAATTTTCAGAATCTTCTCTTCATTCCTATTTACTTATTACAATGATGAAGGGAAAGTGACCAATGGAAAATCCAAGTGGTGGCAGTGCTAGGAAACCAAAAAAAATTGATTTAGAAATGAAGATGAAAATGATTAAGAAGTACGAAGCAGGAAAAAGTTTGTTATCTATTGCACAGGAATTAGGTCTCCCTACTTCAACAGTGAATGCTATTTCAAAGGACAGTGAGCGTATAAAAGAACATGTTAAAGGATCAACACATTAAAGATCATCAACAGTGATCACAATGCAGTGTTCAGGTGCCATATTGAAGATGGAAAAGCTATTAATAATATGGACAGAAAATCGTATTCAGAAGCGAGTGCCCCTGAATCTAAGGCAAACCCCAAGCCAAGTTCATGGCAAGCAATAGGTGGTTTAATAGGTTCAAGCACTGCGCTAGTTTCCACAACATTAAAGTATGTGGTGAAGTCGCCAGTGACAATTCTGCGGCTGTAGAGAAATTTTGTGATATGTTGAGAAAAAAACCCCTTCTAAATCTCCATAGCCCTCAACTTCCACAGTGGTGTAATTATCAGCTGGGGAGTTATTTTGGCAGCGATGCTTGAAAGGTAAAACTTTCTAATGTTATTTATATCTGTCTCCTCTCTCTTTTTGTAATTTTGAAATATTTGTGATTTTGTACACTTTTATAATTTTTCCTACACACGAGATAAAAAAATTGAATAATTTCACGAACATTTATTTTTTGCTTCAATCAAATTCAGCATGCATAGTTGTGAGTGCTGCATAAGCATTTAGGGAAATTCCGACTTACGTAAATTCGACTTATGTAGAGTTCTGTGGAATGCAACCCTTAAGTAAGTCGGTGAGTGATGTATATATATATATATATATATATCTCTCAGGACCACCGCTGTTCAATTCCCTGCATTGGCGGTTCGATCTGGGGATCGGTGTGCCGGACTGATCTTACGATCGATTCTCCTTTGCGGCGATTTGTTTAGAGTTCGAAATACAGAGATTCCCTGACCATCATTGGCCTTGTGGTCCTCTGTCGAAATGGGGCATAATGGTCAGTTTTTTTTGTCTATTTTTGTTTCGTTTTATTGTAGTGGTTTAAATCTCTGTTTGGTGATATTTCACATAAATTGGACCTGGTGCTTGTCAAAGGGGGCACAGTTAAATTTCTATTAATTGGCTTTTAAATTTCAAAGAATTATTATTCGTACATTTAGATTTTCTAAATTAATTTAGAGTTTCTGCTGCAATATTTTTACTCTTGTTACCCATCTCTTCCCTCCCTACTTATTTGAATTTAGTTTTAATTTCGTCTTTTCGCTCTTGTCTTGCCGTACTGCTGGCATTATTTTATTTTTATTTTAATCCTTATTCTAATTTATATGGTTATATATATATATATATATATATATATATATATATAGAATATCATTAGAAAAAGTAAATCAATCCAATAATAAGAATACCATCAAGGACTTAAGAAAACGCAAAAAAAAAAAAAAAAAAAATTATTATTATCGCTTTTTACCGACAATCTAGATGACTTCAACTGGGGCCAACCACCCAGAATGAAGGCAAAAAACGACAAGAAGTTCTCTGTTTCTGTGATGATCAATATATGCTAAGTAATTTAAATCTAAACCAAATATAAACCAGTATAGGCCGAACATAAATCGAATATAAATAAATCGAATGAAGATAATTAATTAAGAAAAATTTTGAAATATTAGAATCAAAGGTAAGAAATATAAGTAAAATATAAATGTAAGCATATATTAATCATCGTTGACCCGACAGAGAACGTAATTTAAGGATTAAAACAAGATTAAATATATAATACATACTACATTTGACCGTATCTAGGACATAATGTAATAGTTGTCAAAATAATATGTGGTGCCCCCTATGTGATGGATACGGTAAAAATAAATAATTAAATTAAATTAACGCAAAGAGAAACATGCAGATAGTAAGAAGAAAAACTAAGTTAGTTTTTCTAACGCAAAGAGAAACATGCAGATAGTAAGAAGAAAAACTAAGTTAGTTTTTCTTCTTACTATCTGCATGTTTCTCTTTGTGTTAATTTAATTTAATTATTTATTTTTACCGTATCCATCACATAGGGGGCACCACATATTATTTTGACGACTATTACATTATGTCCTAGATACGGTCAAATGTAGTATGTATTATATATTTAATCTTGTTTTAATCCTTAAATTACGTTCTCTGTCGGGTCAACGATGATTAATATATGCTTACATTTATATTTTACTTATATTTCTTACCTTTGATTCTAATATTTCAAAATTTTTCTTAATTAATTATCTTCATTCGATTTATTTATATTCGATTTATGTTCGGCCTATACTGGTTTATATTTGGTTTAGATTTAAATTACTTAGCATATATTGATCATCACAGAAACAGAGAACTTCTTGTCATTTTTTGCCTTCATTCTGGGTGGTTGGCCCCAGTTGAAGTCATCTAGATTGTCGGTAAAAAGCGATAATAATAATTTTTTTTTTTTTTTTTTTTTTTTTGCGTTTTCTTAAGTCCTTGATGGTATTCTTATTATTGGATTGATTTACTTTTTCTAATGATATTCTATAGACATTGTGGGTGTATTGCATGATTGCTTGCAACTGCATTAACCCATAAATATTAGTTATTGTCTTTTAACTTTCTTGCTTTGCTTTATTTCTTGCTTTCCTTTTATCACTAATATAACTATTAATATATATATATATAAATATATATATATAATAAGAGGAAAATAATTAGAAAATTGTAAATTTGACTGCATTAGACTACTTCCACTTTTTTCCATTTTTCTGCCTTTTTGTTATTTTATATATATATATACACACACACAGTCGGACCTCTCTTTAACGAATTTCCATATAGTGAATTTTTCTATGTAGTGAACTGTTTTGATTTCCCCTTGGTCATTGCATTGAAAAAAAGGTTCTGTATAACGAAGAAATTTCCATCTAACAAACTGATTTCGAGAGACCTGCGTACGCATTGTTCACACAGCTGGCCTTTAGACAATAAAGCTGATGCTGTAGAAAGCACGAATTAAGAGCTAAAAGGATTAAGAATTACTCCCTTTAGCTCTTAAAAGCTAAAGGGATTAATTCTGCGAATTAAGAGCTAAAGCATTCTACAATTCAGTGGTGCCCGTAAAACCCTGCAGGAGGAAACTGGCCTACCACGGCACGGGATAGAAACAGTTGTAGGGTTTTGGGAGAGGCCTTTGCCCAGCAGGGGGTCAGCAATGGCTAAAAAGAAGTAAAACAATCCCTGATGGTCAACTGCTATCTATGAGTCCACAGTCATTGGAAAAGATTAAGACATATTCCTGATGCAGACATTGGCTCTGGTCAACCTATTTTCTACTGTAAGCATCCTATTACAGAATTAAGACAGAGTGATTTTCCTTTATCCTGGAAATTTATCTGATGTTTTGAAGAAATTAGTCATCCACACTTTCACTAAATTTCCTGTCTCCATTTACAAGTGGTTCCTAAATCAGTTTTGTTTTAGCTGCTGTGCAAGTAACCCTTACAATGTCTAAGAGGAAATCCTCAAGTGTAGTGTGAAAGTGCTTAATAGTGTAGATCGGGGCATTAAAAAAAAAGAAAAAGAAATTGCTTTACAATTTGGTAATCCTGCCAATAGTGTGTTAACCCTTCTGAAAAACCGTGTTTCGATTTTCAAACTGTTTGAGGAAATGGGACCCAGTCGGAAGCTTGTGAAATTATGCCTTTGTGAAGATATAGATGAAGCAGTTTTTAAATGGATGAAGTAGATTCAAGACCAAAATGTACCAATATCAGGGCCATTAATAAAAGAAAAGGCTATGTAGTGTGCATCTTTTCTGAGGCATAAACCATTCCAAGCCAGTTCTGATTGGCTGGGCAAATGTTGACTCACTAGTTGTTATCACCTTCGTGATATTTTTCTAAAGCACATTTCTGGAGGTCACTACCATAAAACAATAAAAGAAATTAAGTATATTAACACAGTTCATTAAGCATAAATTTATTATTCAAGTATATAAAAAAATAAGTAAAATGTGAGTAAAATAAGTAAAAATAATTTCATAATACAGGTTTTGTAGAATATTCCAAATTTTTATTAAGTTCTCATCCAATACCCTATGCTGACTTCTTTTCCTGCTCTTTGTATCGGTTGCTGAATGACGTTTCCGAAGCAGCCACAAATCGACATATTTTGCTCGATCACAGCAGGTCAGCAGACAGCCCACAATTTTAAGTAACAGTACAGAAGAAACTGTTTTTGTGATCAATGAAGCGCTGGTTGGTGCTCAGATTTATTTCTGAAAATCCTCACTCACATTCACTTGGTGAAACTGGTATCGTACTCAGAGCGTTCATCAAATAGTTCAATTCTTCGGAAACCTTCTTATCAATTAGGTATCCACGAATTGCATTTAACTCTAATTAACAATTTTCTAACTTCATTTTCACCAAATACCAAAAATTCATGTTTAGAAGGTTTAATACCTTCGTTGTCCTCATTTTCCTTCTCTCGTAATCGGTATTGTCACTAGTTCTTAAATTTAAATGTTTTTATTTTCTTTCTTTTTTTTTTTGAAACTGTCCAAAATATCGATATCATTCAGATATTCAGGTAAAGTAAAGTGTAAACAGAGATAGGGAAAATTTTCAGAAAAATGTGGATAATGCACTTCCGCGAAATAACAGATGATTATTTATGGGGTAAAAGAAAATCACTTTTCTAATTCTCGAACAGGGCACTTACAGTTGATTCACAGAGGTGTCCAACCTACGACTCGCGAAGAAAGTGAACTTAAATAGCATTTTAAATTTTATTTGTCAAAAAATTTTTCTCATTAAATGTTTTGTTCAGTAAATGTAATTGTGTATTGTACTTAATTAAATTTTTTGATATTTTCAATTTTACTTTTACATGCAATAAGATATCAAAAATGTAACACACTAAAGAAACTTTGAATTTTTTTGAATATGGCCCTGGTACTGGAAAAGGTTGGACATCACTGCAGTAGAAGGTGGGCCAGAGCCCATTGGGAATACCCCCCTGATCTGCTCACTCTTGACCAGTGCGACTTCTCCGTATGTGGGGCAGGTGGTCGGATAGGTTTTATCAGGTACTGCTAAGTTATACAATACTAATACTAATCACTTTAGCTCTCCTAATTCGTGCAGCAGCACTAATTGCCTGAAGGCTAGAAATGTGAACAGGCCGTACCAAGTTAATTCTCTCCTAATCCATTCGCTATATGAAAATTTTATTCCCTCAACCGAAACTATTTTAAATGTAACTTCCAAGAGGAATTCAAAATAATTAAACAGAGGTCCGACTGAGTAATTTAGAATTATAAAAATGGTTATACAGTTTTATATAGAAAATATCTTAGCAATAGACAGTAAAAAAATGCAAATTTAGTTAAATCATTTTAAGCTTATTTGAATAGTAAGTAAACATGTGAAAAAATTTACGGAATATTATAAATTTCGAAGTGCACTGCATCCAAACGTCACACGTCACTGTTAATAAAGGTGCTGGTATGCCGTACCATTGCGTACCGTCACAAAAAAAGCACTGAGTGTAATCAATTATAAATGGGTAGTAAACTCGATCTTACTGCATTTGCGATAATACCTATAGCTGGAATTCTGTGGTTTGTATGTTATCATGATGAAATGTGTTTTTCCTTCCATGAAATATTCAATCATAAATAAATTTTCAGAAGCTCATTACTCCAATCTCACTTATGGTTACTGTGTTTGTTGAAACTTGTGCATGGTTGTTCTTTGTTATTAATTGCTTATTATTTTTACTGTTTTTAATTTTACAACTGAAAAAAAAAAAAAAAAAAAAAAGTCAGTGAACAGATTATTACATGTTGTCGTTATTTGGTTTTTTAGGAGCATTAGCAACTAAGGCCATATTGCTCCAGGAATATGTGGTGGTCATTCCCTGACCTCTACCGCATCCTCCGTATTTGGTTGTGACGGGCTCGAACCCCTGTCTAATCAAGAAGCATGTGCTACGCACTCCTGCTCCTTCCCACCTGGCTACGGAGGCACCCAGATTAGTACATACCAACTAATTGATAGAAATATCAATTAGTTAGTATGTACATATTACCGTACATATTAATTAAGCTATGTATGTAAGCATATTCTTTTTATTTTTCTAACTGGAAAATATCTTCCGATTTTCATGTATCATTCAACTTGGTTAATTGGTAAGGTAGGTGCCTCCGTAGCCAGGTGGGAAGGAGCAGCAGTGCATAGCACATGCTTCTTGATTAGACAGGGGTTCGAGCCCATCACCACCAAATACGGAGGATGTGGAAAGGTCAGGGAATGACCACCGCATATCCCGGAGCAATATGGGCGTAGTTGCTAATGCTCCTAAAAACAACAATTGGTAAGGTAAATTTGTGCTTTATATCTTTAAACCGGGGGTCCACAGTATTTTGTTGGGAGATCCCTGGGTTAGGTTCTATGCTATTGAACTTGTGCATGTTATGCATAAGTTCAATAGCATAGAACCTCGAAGTCACAATTTTTTATGAGACCATAAAAAATTGTGACTTCGAGGGTTACAGATTGTGACTTTGATTGTGACAGAGAACAGAAGATACACAAAATCTAGATGCTGCAGAAGAGATTGTGTTTAGCAGCGATGAAAAAGAAGAAAATTAAATGAATGTACCATATAAGTATCACAGTCTGTAAGGTAAGACGTTTGTTCAGTTATTACTATTAAATTACTACTATTATAAAAATAAAGTTGAAATATTAAGATTAAGTTATTATTACTATAAAAATTAAGTTTCTGATAGTTATTTAAAAAAATGGTGTATTTTTTAGCTTTTGGAATGTAACCCCCCTTTTTGACTGGTTCTTAGTCCCGTATAACACGAGTTTGCATTACACGAGATTTTGTAGGAACCAAAATACCGTGTTATACGAGGGTTACCCATACTTGTATTGTTGCAATCATATTTACTGCTACAGTAACTTCAGGAAGTAGGATTGTAATGTCATACTATTCAAAAATTCTAAAATGTTAGAACTGGAGACACTATCGTATCCAGGTATCAGATACGATACCTGGATACGATAAACACTCAGAAACACTCAAAAACCTGGCCAGATGGCCAGGTTTTTGAGTGTTTTTTTTAGATAGACCTAGGAACATTATATGCACAGTTAAGGGAGGAATAAGCCCCATCTGCACCCTGAATTCGCCCCTGACTCAAGCTATCATACCAGTCACGAAAAATGCATCATGCACTCTAATCACACTACTAGTGAATGTTCAGCACAGACTACAGTGTGAGCACAGGAACGTGCCTCCAGTGGAATCCATTGATGACGTATCACTTCTGTGACCAATCACATTTACTCAGTAGGAATCCCCAAAGATGTTTCACATCAAAAAGTCAGCAAAACTGCGAGCCCATTGTTAAAATATTCACATCTTACCACTGTATAAATCACACTTCACCACTACTATGGAGATGTGTTACTTATTCAAAGTATAAGAGAAAGGTAACTAACTGTTTAGGATTTAGGATGTTTAGGATTGCACCCTTTCTATTTAAGCATATCCCATCCCTGTAGAAGCAGTCTCTCCTGTTAATAAGTACAGACTAGGCTGAAAAACATGTACATCTACAGAAAGGATAGACAGGATAGGAAGGGAGGAGGGGTAATGCTAATGCTAATTTCAGAATATGAAATGTTACAGTAATGATGCCTAATGTAAAAACTTTGGTTTGTCTTAAAATTCAAAACACCCTAAAATTTTATTAGTCTATGTTAAACCTCAAATGCATTTTCTGGCCCATTTGACTAATATATAACCTTCTTTAATATATAAGAAATCATAGAATTATCAGAAGAAGCACAAGGTGCTAGCTGAGAAGATCCACCTCTTCCCCTCAGAAAATGATTCTGAGAGCTCTCTTTAAGAAGCCTGTAGGGAGAGAGAGGGGGCTCATCTACTGACTTTGCACCCCGAGTCCCTTATAGCCTAAATTCATCTCCCCCCCCCCCAAATCACTACTAATACACTTCAAACAGAGTTGTAATCGTCAAAACAGCAAGGTTATTGACTATCTGATCTGGAAGCTTCCTAAAGTATTCCCAATAATTTCTGTCCTGCATACTATGTAGTTGCTAACCTGTGATTCCATTCAAAGTCTATAACTTTAAAATATGAGGACTGTTGAATCGCACCATAGTGCAGTGAATCTTAAAAGACACAGCTCTTATTACATGGTAATAAGAGTCATATCTCATCCACAACCTAAGGAAGTAGGAAAAAATATGTTAACAGTGTTATTAAATTTCTATTATAATATTTAGGATATTCAACACATGAACCCTAAAATTTCATTACATTTTGGAGGTAGCAAAGGGGTAGATGTAATTAATCTTTGAATCTATCCAAGCGAAAATGTAGCAAACTTCCAATGTCACAAAAGTGCTATACATTATGTCATATCTTTAACTTTTTTAGTGATACAGAATCTTACCTAGAAATGTTCTGACATGTTCCACAAAACTCAAAAAGCAGAGCAATATGAATTCTGAAACTATATTTCCTTTTGGATAAGGAAACACAATTCCTGAAAAATATAAAAGAAAAATACTTCATAATCCTATTACTCCTATCATTCATAGCTCATTAAACTACTTGGCTAATGAGAAAACAATTTCAGCTGCTTCATTTTTGCCACTTATATATATATACATATATATATATATATATATTAAGGATTTTCAATGTAACTCTTTAAAAGAAAAGTTTAAAGAGTCACATAGAAAAGAGGTAAACAGTAGATGAAATAGTTTCGGTGAAAGCAAGATTAATAAATTAGGTATGACAGATGCACCTAAAAGTGCAAAGCAGCATTAAAGGATGCAAGAGCATATGTAATTTGTATTAATATTAAATTAAATTAAGTAAGTATAAATGGATGTGAAAGTTAACTATAAGGGTGAAGAAAGTAGAAATTAAAAAGTACAAATTATATATATACACAATACATACACACACATACAGTGGATTCTGGTTATTTCGGCCACTGGTTAATTAGGGTGGCTGTTTATTTGGAACAATTCTTAAAGAACAGAACCTAATTGAAAAAATAGCCCGGGTTTTCTTCGCTTAATTGGGAAAACATTCTGTTTAATCGGGATAGGAGACTGCAGCAGTCGAGATTACCCTATGATTGTCTCCGACCATACCATGTGGTCCGGTCAGATTTCTGGAGGTCAAAACAATAAAAACAATTAGCAGTTTCTGGTTTATTGAACTTTTCTGTTAGTGCAATCTATTATAAACAGATAGTAAACGTGATCTTATTGAATTTGTGATAATTATACTGACACCTGGAATTCTGTGGGTTTTTACTTTATTATGGTAAAATGTGTTTCCCCTTCCATGAAATCTTCAATCATATAAAAAACATAAATAAATTTTCAGAATCTTCTCTTCATTCCTATTTTTTAATATCCATAACTTGTTATTCCATTCACACTTGCGTGTAATCATGTTAGTTGCAATTTGTGCGTGCCATGTTCTTTGTTATTAATTGCTTATCTTTTTTTTACTGTTTTAAATTTTAACCTCCCACCCAAATGTCAGCAATAGAAACATCAACTAATTAGTACGTACATATTACAGTATGTATTGAGGTGCCTCAGTAGCCAGGTGGGCAGGAGCAGCAGTGCGTAGCACACGCTTCTTGATTGACCAGGGTTTGAGCCCGTGACCACCAAATACAGAGGATGCGGAAAGGTCAGGAAATGACCACTGCATATCCCCGGAACAATATGGCCTTAGTTGCTAATGCTCCTAAAAAAAAAAAACAAATAAATAATAACAGTATGTATTTATTAACCTATGCACATAAACGTAAATTTATTTGTATTTTGCTAAACTGTGGAAAATATTCTTCCGATTTTCACGTATCATTTAATTTTTTAATTGGTAAGGTAATAAAGTGCAAATTTGTGCTTAATATATCTCTACTTTTATAGCCTGTGGATAATATTCCTCATATTTTCCCTTATTAGAATTGCTGTTTAAAAGAATTAAAATTCAATTCACAAACATGATCACAATGACAAGCGCTTACTACATATCATATAGTGAATGTACTTTACAATGGTGAGTCCATCATAATGTGATTTGATCGTACAGAGAATCAATCGTAAAAAATGGCTCCACTGTATTTTTAACTATTTATGTGAAGCTTCACATAATTGGGGCAGCCACTTAATAGGGCCAAAATGCACTATCCCGACGTGTCCCAAATAACCGGAATCCACTGTATTATATATAAGCTTTATAAGTGTATTAATAACTGTTTATGCATTGTCAAATGTACTTCAGTTTCAATGCTGATAACAGGTCTTAACATCAGACTTAAAACTTTCACATATATAATTTATTTCACTGAATTTTTTAAGTTATAAATGCAAAGTATTCTTTCATAATGAGAAAACCAAACCAAAGCAAAAATCATCAGTACTCTGATTAGACTTTAAATATGTACTGTTCTAAATGGAAAGTTTTTCAGGCAGTAATAAAGCCAATACAACCTTCTAAAGAGGATTCTGAAAGCTTACACATGAATGAGATGTAATATGTGAGCATGCTTATACAGAAAAGCATTACCAGGGAAAATGGAATTCAAGTATGTTATGTGACCAAAAGTATTCAGAAACCACTTCATGAATATTGCATATTCTGCCAGTAGTCCCCACACATGAATATCAGCTCAAGTATACCAACATAAGGTATACTAATATCTTGTGGATCTGCCTGGAATTTACATATGTTCAACAAGGGATGTTAGCTGAATAGCATTTCAGTACCCTGCCTGTATGCAAAACTCTGACTCATTTGTATCTCTAAAATCTATGACAGTAAATGTTATGCAAACATAGAAAATCATATGTGATATCTCAATTAATATATGTGTGAAAGCCTGACAAATTATATCATCTGTGGAATACAGGCAGTACTCGCTTTATGAGTTCCCGGGTTTACGAGCTTTTTTTTTTTTTTTTTTCCCAAGTATCAATAAAATTGAAAATATGAACATTAATTGCAAAAAAAAAAAAAAAAAAAAAAGAAAAAAAGAAGAATGTTAAACATTCATAAATACCGCATTTCAAACCATGCTCGTAGCTATACAATACAGTGTACCCGCTTTACGATATCAATCCGTTCCATAGACACCATCGTATCGTGAAAATATCGTAATGCAAACCAATAACACATTGTTTTTTGGTAATTCGTACCACGACCTTGGAAATTGAAATTTTCTAATATGAAATTATATAACTGTCTAAAAAGTTGCTTTTTTAGTGTAAATTGTATTAGTTACCAATTCAAATCACTAAAATGCACTACACTTTCATCGTTATCATATGTTCTGTTATAAAAAACAATTTTGAACGGCTTTGTGATATTTTTCTAAAGCACATTTCTGGAGGTCACTACCAGAAAACAATTTGCACTTTCCAGTTTATTGGGCTTTTCTGTTAGTGCATCTAATTATAAGCAGGTAGTAAACTCAATGTTATTGCATTTGCAAAAATACTGATAGCTGGAGTTGTGTGATTTTTTACGTTAATATGGTGAAATGTGTTTCCCCTTTACTGAAATCTTCAATCGTATGAAAAACATAAATAAAATTTCAGAATCTTCTCTTCATTCCTTTTTTTTTAAGCTTTGTAAACTTGCTATTCCATGCAAATTGTGTTATTTCAATTTGTGCGTTCTGTTAAAAAATGCTTATGCATGCTATTGAAATTTATTAAGAAAAGAGAAGATTATCTTGGAAACAAATGCCTCTTGAAGCATTTCTGAAGCAGACGACTCCAACAAACCAACGAGTGCCAAACCAATAATGAGTGATCAACGAGTGTGCATTTAGTCGATGATAATAATGATATGACTTACAAATGTTAACCCCTTCATGGATTATCCCGAGATATCTCATTTTTAGTTTTAAAAGTTATTTGGAACCACACAAAATATCTCAGGATACAATAATACCCAAAGCAAACAATAATACCACCAAATTTAGGACTGAAATGTATTTTCTCGGGAATTTATCTTGCTAATTTTGCATTAGCCAGATATATCCCGAGACTTCTCAGGATTTTCTTACATCTGGCAGCAGATGGCTGGCTTTCATTTTACTTATATTTACTTATTGTACAGCAATGTCAGAACAGTAGCGCATGTTCCTATGTATTGCCAGTAAGCAAAATAAAATTTGCCGTCCTAAAAGCTGAATACTGATAAGCATTAACCAATTAGAAAACTACATCAAAAAATATTTCGGTGCCCTCTTGAACTGCTGCCCATAAGTGACACTTGCCTCGCCTATCCACTTGCGGTGGCCATGTGTAAGAATGTAGTTATTTCATGATTATTGCTTGTGGTGGGAAGTTACTGCTTGTGTGTTCCACTTGATTTTTAAAATTTATTTATATAATGATTAGTGAAGAGTGTTTTTCTGCTCCTTTCTTTTATCTGAAGCGCTAATTTATTAAAAAAATCTGTATAATTTGCAAACTTTTTGGAATATACAAGATAACTCAGGATAGCCCAAATGGGTTAATTACTCCCATGTATTTTCTACTAAAATTTTTATAAAAAACACAAAAAAATATATAATGAGTATTTGCATGATGCATACTTTTAATCTGTAAAATAAAAAAAGTCGATCCGTTACGGCACATTTTCCGTAAAAAAATGTTCTGGGAAGGGGTTAAAGAATGTTTGAATGTTTATTCAAACATTCAAAGACTTTTATTCAGACGTTTATTCAAAAGACGTTTATTCAGACATTCAAACACTCAAAGGTTAAAGAATGTTTGAATGTTTATTCAAACATTCTTTAACATTTGTAAGTCATAAATAATTTCTTTATTATTATAATTTGCTTTATTTCTTTATTATTATAATTTGCTTGATTTTACAAGCTACGATTTCATTTCTTTGTATAAATCAATCATTGTTTAAACATAAACTAATTTCATTGTTGAGAACGTAACCCCTATTTTTAACATTATGTCTATGGGAAATAAATTCCAGCTTTACTAGTTCTCACTTTACGGGTGCACGCTAGGAACGAATTAACTCGTAAAGTCGAGAACTACCTGTACATCATGGAGCATGTCCAAGCGTCCAGAAGAATATTCATTAGTATGTCAACCATTCACAGGGAGTTACACAGCCTTAACATAAATGACAGGACAGCTGCACATAATCACTAATGAGGAACATTTTTTTCCAAAGCCTTCTTTTTATATGCAGAGTAAAGAGCATTATAGGGGAGTGAACAGTTTTAGTCCAATATAGATTGCAAATGTTTTTGTAAAGGACAATACTGCCAATCTGTGCTGTGACTCTTTTTGTGTGTTCATAGAAAATTTGGTTTGTAACTATATTCTTCTCCTTTATAGAAGTTAAAGTCGTTGAAGCGTGAATGAAGTGGAAGATGAATGAAGATAGCCACTGTTGAGAGAATCAAGCATTGTGAAGTCATTGAGTACCTTCATTTAAAGGGAATGTTATCAAAAGATATTATTCATGATAATATGCAGCAATAATTAGGGGAATCTTGTTCTTCATACACCATGATCAAACACTGGGATGCAGAATTTAAGCATGGATGAGACAGTGTTGAAGATGCACCCCACAGTGGGAGGGCCTGTTACTGTGTTGACACCTGAAAATGTGAAGGCTATATGTTATCTGATCATGCAAGGTTGCAAAATAACCTCAAAGCACATTGAGACGATATTCAACATCTCCCTATGTAAGCTCATAATATTGTGGTGAATGTTTAGGAATGAAGGAGGTTTCTTCGTGGTGGGTCCAGAAAGAAGCACTAAATGCAGATCAGAAGCAGGGAAGGAGTGAGTGTGAGGTGTTGTCAAGAGATTCTGCAATATTTTGAAGCGCAGGTGCTTCACTTCAACCTTGAAACAAATGAACAATAGAAACAATGGAAGCATCCCTCTTCTACCCTCTGCTCCTAAAGTATGAGTACAGAAGTCAGCTGGGAAAGTCACGGCATCTGTCTTCTGTGATGCAAAAGGAGTTTTTTTTTGGTTGATTTCCTAGAACAAAGTGCCGCTATCAATGCCTGAGCATTATTCTGACCTTCTAGGACATTTTCATGAAGAATTGAAGCTCAAGAGGCACTAGAAATTGGCCAAAGGAATCATAATACATAAATGCACCAGCACACACAGTGTTTGTGACTCCCGTAACACTGTAGGATGTGGATTCGAGCTATTACAGCATCTGCCCTGCTCATCAGATTTGGCTTTACTGGACTATTTTCTATTGAAATAATATTGCATCGACTGATGAACAGATAAATAAGAGAGGTTTACTAAAATAAAGTAATACAAATAAAAATTAGTATAATAAAAATAGACAATCATACAAGGAAAGGAGGGGGTAAAGGGTTGAAATATATAACTGAATAAAAGCAATAAAATAAATAAATCCACAAAAAGTAAGTAACTTTCAAAGTGATGTGCCTCTTTGTCAACTTAATGATGTTTACGACAGTAGGTTAAAATATAATGCAAAAGTAAAGTTTTGTGTACAACTTGCACTATGACTAACTAGTTGCAGATTGCAGTCAATGAAAAAGGGAGAGAGAAAGTATGAGTATAGGAAGAGGACATCAACCATCAGACTCTTGTGTTATTGTTGCAACTTATGTCAGACACATTATTAGTTCGCCACTTGTCATCCCAACATAAAATAAACAGCCTGCATATGGGGGTTCCAGAAAATGATTAATGGTGAAAACCCACCACAGCTATATGGAAGGCCTCCAACCACAACAGATGGTGAGGATTATGTGCCTGATCTATTATCTCAATGTTGGGACACAGTTTGTACCTGAAGTGCTGTTCATTCCAATAATGCTCAGAGATGGCTTAATCAGCATGAAGGATAGCCACTTCAGACATGAGGAGGGACTATTTGTCATGCTTCCATGCTTCAATATTTTAAAGTAATTTTCCAACTCTTTGAGAGTCGGAAAACTGCTAGCTTGTGGGGGGGGGGATTCACTGACTAAAAGGTTAAAAGTAGCCGAAGACAGAGGTAGTATTAGTAGTGGCATGTGATGCAAGAAAGCAAGTGTATGAGCTAATGCAACATCAGCCAAAAAAAAAGGATTACAAAACAATTCCCTCTAAATGTTTGTCCAGTTCCTGCTTAAATTTATTTAACCTATCAACTTCCACAACGACAGATGGAAGTTTGCTCCAGCAATTAACCACCCGCTGTCTAAAGGCAAATTTCCACACATCTATTCTACATCTGTCTTTCCTCAATTTGAATTTATGTCCCCTTAGGTTCATAATCTGAACAAGTGGAAGAATCCCATCAAAATTCAGCATGCTCAACACATTCAAGGCCTTATACACCTCAATCAGATCACTGCGCAGGTGCCTAGTCTCCAGTCGCTGCAATTTTCAGAACTTAAGCTTCTTTAGGTAAGAGGATCCCTTCATTCAACTCACCAATCGCGTTGCCCTTCTCTGTACATGGTCAAGCAAATCTACATCCTTGCTAAAATGAGGCCTCTAGACCTGTATGCAGTACTCAAGGCGTGGCCTAACCATTGCCTTATACAAAGGGACAATTACCTCCTTTACCCTGCTAGGAAAATTCCTGTGTATCATTGACAAAACCCCATGACCTGCCCTGGCAGCCTGTCTGCATTGATCAGAAAACTTCATATCTGACTGCACAATATGCAGTCAGATATGAAGGTCAGATACTCCCAGGTCTTTTTCATTTTCTACCACCTTAAGTGTAGTACCACACAGTTGGTACGTTTCTCTCGGGTTACTTCTACCCATATGCAGTACTTTGCATTTGTCAATATTAAACTTCAGTTGCCACTTCTCAGCCCATCTTCCCAAATCTTCTAGATCCTGTTGCAGTAGCACACTACCACTACTGTCATTAACAACCCTGCCAACCTTTATATCATCTGCAAACTTCGACACTAAGCCTGATATACCTTTATAAATATCATTGATAAATATACAAAACAACAGAGGACCCAAGACCGAACTCTGTGCGACTCCACTAATAACATTAGTCCACGAAGAGCAGCACACATTAATTACCACACTCTGTCTTCTTCCACTCAACCATCCTTTTATCCATTGTAGCAACTTACCCTTAATACCATTCTGCTCCAATTTGTACAACAGTCTTCCATGCGCAACAGTGTCAAAAGCTTTCCTGAAATCCAAATATATGATATCAAAATTATTTTTTGCATCAAGTTCCTTTGTAACCACATCATAATATCCTATCAAATTTGTCAGACAAGACTTTCCCTTAACAAACCCATGCTGTGTCTGAATTATTGCTGCAGTCTTGTCTATATGATCCTGCAATGAATCTTTAACCAGTGACTCCATTATTTTACCAGGAACAGAAGTTAAATTAACCGGTCTGTAATTACTCGTGTAACCTTCGATCCCCCTTTGTGAATTGGGGATACATTTGCAAATCTCCAGTCCATGGGGACTTCCCGAGTCCAAGGATGGTCTCATAATTATGGCTAAGGGTTTGCTTACTTCCTTTGTCACCTCCTTTAATATAACTGGATAATAAATCCCATCCACCACAGGTGCCTTTCTTATGTTTAACTTCAACAATTTCTCCTCCACTTTGCTCTCAGTTATTACAAAATCATTAAGCACCCTGCTACAATTTGAAACCTTCTGGCATTTTCAAACCTTAATAACTCCTCATGTGTGAATGTAGATGCAAAATACTCATTCAGTTTGTTTGCTATCTGAGCAGGATCATCAACAGTCGAACCATTGATATCAAGTGGACCAATCTGATTTATCCCCTTCCTTTTAGAGTTTATATAAGTAAAGAAATCCTTGCGGTTTTCTTAGCATCCTTTGCCATAGATTTCTCGTAATCTGCCTTTGCCTGCCTAACCTCCTTTGTGACTTGATTACAGACTAGCTTATATCTGCCATAGGCTTTTGTGTCGCCTGATAATTTATATGCATCCCATGCATTTTTCTTCTCTACCACGAGTCTCATTAGTTCATTTGACAACCATTTAGGTCTAAACCTTGAACAATATTCCTTAATAGGTATGAAACTTTTAGTAGCTTCCACAATTAATTCCTTGAATGCTTCCCACTTAGAATTTGCTGTTAGTAACATCATCAGTTGATCCCACTGTACAAAATTTAAAAACTGTCTGAGAGCACTGTAGTCACCTTTACAGATGCAAAAACCCTTTGCTTAACCCCTGATGGTAATTATATCTTAAGTAAGTGTCAGTGAAATTATTCTTGCAGGAATCCTTTATCCCACACTCCACTTTAAACTGTCGTCCTTTATCTAAACCTTGGTTTTCCAATAGATGTGTTAAGGCTGTTCAAGAGAAGAATGTTGCATATCGTAATTGGCTTGATTCTAATTCTCCAGTTGCATTTTCTGCCTACACCAAAGCTCGCAACAATTGTAAAGCAGTTATTAATCAGTCCAAACTAGAGTTTGAACAGGCTAAGAGTAGAAAACTTGCTTCTTGCCCTAATGGTAGCCAAGCATTCTGGTCGTTGCCAAAGCTATTGGCCGCAACTTTTGCCCATCTCTGCTCCCACCTCTGTCCAAACCAGATGGTTCTGTTGTCACTTCAGCCAAGCATAAAGCTAACCTGCAAGCATCCCATTTTTCTTCCAAATCATGTATTAATGATCTTGGTAAAACAATTCCCACCATTCCCAACACACTCCATTCAATGTCCCCTGTGGTCTTCCACCAAAAGGATGTCAGAAGGATTTTGACGAATCTCAATGCTAAGAAAGCTCCAGGTCCCGATGGTATTTCTCCACTTGTTCTCAAAACCTGTGCTCCTGAACTTACTCCTATTCTTTGCTGCCTTTTTTCACTTTCTTATTCGAAAGGTGTTTTTACTTCTGCTTGGAAATTTGCTCATATCCAGCCAGTTCCTAAAAAGGGTGACAAATCCCACCCATCCAATTATCGTCCCATTGCAATTACTTCTACTCCTTCTAAAGTAATGGAGAAATCAATTAACCGCCAACTCTTAAACTACCTATAAACCTTCCATCTGATCAACGATCGCCAGTATGGATTCCGTTAGTGTCAATCCACTGGTGACATGTTACCCATTTATGGACTAATTCAATGGAAAAGTTCGGTGAAACACAAGCAATTGTTCTTGACATCTCAAAGGCTTTCGATCGTGTTTGGCATAAAGGTCTTCTAAACAAGCTTCCATCTTAGGGTTTCCCAACTGTTTTTAGTAATTGGTTATCCAGTTTTCTCTCTAATCGCTCACTGCGGGTGATGGTAGATGGCTCTTTGTCTTCTAAATTCTCCACTAATGCCGGTGTCCCATCAAGGTTCAGTTCTTTCCCCCACTCTTTTCCTCTTCTATATTAATGACCTTCTTCCATTGACTGGAAATCCTATCCATAGTTTTGCAGATGATAGCACATTGCATTCCACTTTCCATTTTGAGAAACCTTGTCCTGCTCAATCAGCTTCAACTTCTCGAAAATCTGCTATCAATTCCTTAAATGTCGATCTTCAGGTAATTCTCCCGTGGGGCAAACAGAATTTAGTTGATTTCAACTCTTCTAAAACTCAGTCTTGTCTTATATCTCACAAAAGGATTCTTCGGCTCCTATGCTTATCTTTAGTGACACCCCGATTTCTAGGCAAAATGATATATCTCTTTTGGGGATTACCCTGACTTCTCATCTCTCCTGGCACAAGCACATTACAAATATTGCTTCCTCTGCATCTAAAAAACTTGGTTTTCTCTTTCGCTCTCGGCGTTACTTTTCTTCCAAACAGCTGCTCACTCTGTATAAATTGCAAATCCACCCTGCCATGGAATATTGTTCCCACATCTAGGGTGGTGTCCCCAAAACCTCTCTCAGGCTTCTCGATTCCATTCAGAAGAGGGCAGTTAGGTTAATTAATGATTCATCTTTAACAAAGTCTCTCCACTTGCTGTCTCATAGACGTACTGTTTCTGCTGCATGCCTCTCCTACAGATATTTCCATGGGCACTGTTCTTCTGAATTGACTTCTATAATTCCCACTCTCTCTTTCAAAATAGTCCGAACACGTGCCGCCACCAGCCAACATCCATTTACTGTCCAACTTTGAACCCCACAGAACCAACTTTTCATCTTCCTCGTTTATTCATTCAACTGCTGCTTTCTGGAACAACCTTCCTTCATGCGTATTTCCTGAAAATTACAGTCTACAGAAGTTCAAGTCCAATGTCAACAAATATCTTCTTTCGTCTTCTCAACCTCCAACCCAAGAACGGTACTAAGTACTATAGGTTCTAATACCTCTCGTGTTTGGGGTTTACATAAAAAAAAAAAAAAAAAAAAAGAAAGAAAAAAGTAAATCCCACAACAGTACACTCTGATCAGTGCCACTTAGTGGTTAATTTACCTGCAAATTCTTAATAACGAATGATCACTGCTGATAACCAGATCATGAGGATTACCCTCTCTGGTTGCCTCTCGAACATGCTGCTACAGAAAACAATCATCCGATAAATCTAGAAAAGTCTTACTAGTGTGTGAGTGACCAACCACAAGTTCCGTCAATATCTGGGAAGTTAAAATACCCCATTATAAGACATTCTGATTTACTAGCCCACTCTATTTCTCTGTACAATTGTTCACTGTACTCATTCAAGTCATTAGGCCTATATCACCATCCTACTGTTATTTTTGCTATCGCAGTGCGTATGTCACACCAAACCGACTCAACATTCATCTGTATCAACTGGATGCACTTCTTTTGATTTTATGTTTTTCTTAATTAACAGCATAACAACTCCTATTTCCTATCCTGTCTATCCTTTCTATACATATTGTGCTCCCCAAATTCCAATTCTGCATCCCTAATATCTGTGTGACACTACGTCTCTGATATCCAAACAATATCCGCCTTTGATGTCTTGACCAACACTTCAAATTCATCAAATTTATTCACTATACTTCTAGTTGGTATACATGCAAGTATACACGCATTCTTATTCTTAGTTACCCTAACACATCCCATATACCAACAGTTTCACAATGACTGCCATCAGTCCCTGAAACCCCTAGAACCCCTCACTCCAGGCTGGTGCTTATTCTAATAAAAGTAGTGCAGGAATCATCTTCACCTCTGCCTCTGGCTACTTTTAACCTTTTAGTCTGTGAATCCCCCCAAGCTAGCAGTTTTAAGACCCACCTAACACTGCCTCGATAGCATCAGTAATATTCTTGCACCCTTTCTATTTAAGTGTATCCCATCCCTGTAGAAGCAGTCTCTCCTGTTAACAAGCACAGACCACGCTGAAAAAAATTCCACCCCTTGAGCCTCAAACATTCCCTCCAGGGCTGAATTGATTGACAAGGCTCTCATCATGTACTCCCTCCTATAGTGTCTGGGCAGAATTGTAGACACTTCAAATTTAACCCTAACTCAAGACTTGTTTTTTTTTTTTGCAACATTGACCTGTACTTGTTAAGTAAATCTGCAGATCTCCTACTCTTAATGCCATTGGTGCCTATGTGTACAACAGTATCACTCTTTGTACCCTTAAAAGATAATATATACTTCACAATGTCATCAACTTTTGTCCCTGGCAGACACACCCTGGTCCTATTTCATCTATCCTTTTTACACAATATATTCCCCGTCTCCCTGACAATAGAGTCACCAACAATAACTAACTACTGTGGGACCAGCGCATTCTGCCTTGGAGATTGCCACTGTGTTGCCTGATGCCAGGAGTGAGCTCTGGCATTGAGTTGGGCAGCTGACAGCTTGAAAGGACCCTCATATTAATTTCTTCGAGGGCATCTACCCTACACCTCAAGCTCTCATAGACGCCCATTAGAACACTGAGTTGATGCCTAATTTCTAGACACTCTCTGCATCTGGCACACACAAAGACATCCTCCTTGACTAAATCATGTTTTGTTCCAGAGAGTGCGGCAAACATTTCACAAGTTGCACATTTTTTTAGGCTGTGATGTGTTGGAGAATCTCCCCCGAGTCACACCACTCCTGCCACTTTGTGCTTGTTGCTTTGCTGCTGTAGTCTGGGGCATAATATTTTAAATTAATAAGATCAATAAATTTAATTAATTAATTGTCAATACTACACTAACTAATAGAATCCTAAATGCATTGATGCGTATTACGGTATATATTTTTAAGTTAGAGCTACCTAGTTACCACAATTAAAAATTTGAATTCCCTACCACTCTATACAAAAACAATGGTTGCAAGATTCGAACGAAACAACGGTTTTACGTATATTAAGTAGTAATCCACAAAATCTCTTATCTAAATTAAAAATAAAAATAACCAACATAACTAGAACTATAAGGCTACTTATAAAGTACAATATAAAATAACAATTAAATAAAATGGCAAACACATTGCTTTTACTGAGCTTGTAATTCACAGTTGTAATTTTTAGAGAGTCAGCGCCTTCTCTTTTAATGTGAAGGTGATTTTTGCACTATTTCTATTAGAATAAGCAGCGGCATGGAGCGAGGGGTGCTGGGAGGTTTCAGGGACTGATGGTAGCCATCATGAAACAAATAAATACATCAGATGTTAGGGTAACTAAGAATAAGAATAGGTGCATGTATACTTCCATGTATACCAATGCTAGAAGTAAGGTAAATAAATTTGATGAATTTGAAGTGTTGGTCAAGACATCAAAGGCTGATATTTTTGGGATATCAGAGACATGGTGTCACACAGATGTTAGGAATGCAGAATTGGAATTTGGAGGGTACAGTTTGCACAGAAAGGATAGGAAGGAAGAAGGGGTTATGCTATTAATTAAGAAAAACATAAAATCAAAGGAAGTGCATTCAGTTGCATAGATGGACAGTGCAATGTTGAGTCAGTGTGGTGTGACATGTATACTTGCATGTATACCAATGCTAGAAGTATAGTAAATAAATTTGATGATATTTTTGGGATATCAGAGACGTGGTGTCGCTGGGAAAGCAAAAACAACAGTAGGAGTGTGTTATAGGCCTAATGACTCTAATGAGCACAACGAACAATTGTACAGAGAAAAGAGAGTGGGCTAGTAAATCAGAATGTCTTATAATGGGGGATTTTAACTTCCCAGATATTGACTGGAACTTGTGGTTGGTCTCTCGCACACTAGCAAGACTTTTGTGGATTTACTGGATGATTGTTTTCTGCAGCAGCATGTTCGAGAGGCAACCAGAGAGGGTAACATTCTTGATCTGCTTATCATCAGTGATCATTCGTGTATTAGGAATTTGCAGATAAAGGAACCACTAGGTGGCAGTGATCACAGTGACTGATGTGGGATTTACTTAAAGAAATAATTACCATCAGGAGTAAAGGAAAGGGTTTTTGCTTCCGTAAAGGTAACTACAGTGGTCTCAGACAGTTTAAATTCTGTACAGTGGGACCAACTGACGATGTTACCAAAAGCAAATTCTAAGTGGGAAGCATTCAAGGAATTAATCGTGGAAGTTACTAGACAATTCATACCTATTAAGAAATATTGTTCAAGGGTTAAGTCTAAATAGTTGTCAAATGAACTAATGAGACTCGTGGCAGAGAAGAAAAATGCATGGGATGCATATAAATTATCAGGCGACACAGAATCCTATGGCAGATATAAGCTAGTCTGTAATAAAGTCACAAAGGAGATTATGCAAGTGAAGGCAGATTATAAGAAACCTTTGGCAAAGGATGCTAAAAAACAGCAAGGATTTCTTTACTTATATAAACTCTAAAAGAAAGGGGATGAATCAGTTTGGTCCACTTGATATCCATGGTTCAACTATTGATGATCCTGCTCAGATAGCAAACAAACTGAATGAGTATTTTGCATCTAGATTCACACATGAGGTGTTATTAAGGTTTGAAAATAAAAGATTATCAAATTGTAGAAGGGTGCTTAATGATTTTGTAATAACTGAGAACAAAGTGGAGGAGAAATTGTTGAAGTTAAACATAAGAAGGGCACCTGGGGTGGATGGGATCTATCCAGATATATTAAAGGAGGCAGCAAAGGAAGTAAGCAAACCCTTAGCCATAATTATGGCTAAGGGTTTGCAGGAATTTTGCTAGAAGGAAAAAGGAGGTGATTATCCCTTTGTACAAGGCAATGGTCAGGCCACACCTGGAGTACTGTGTACAGGTCTGAAGGCCTCATTTTAGGAAGGATGTAGAGTTGCTAGAATGAGTACAGAGAAGAGCAACAAGATTGTTGGGAGGAACAAAGGGGTGCTCTTACCAAGAGAGGCTTACGTTGTGCAAGTTACATCATCTGGAGACTAGTCACCTGCAAAGTGATCTGACTGAGGTGTATAAGGCTTTGAATGGTTTGAGCAGGCTCAATACTGATGGGATACTTCTGCTTGCTCAGATTAAGAACCTGAGGGGGAATAGATTTTAAGGTGAAGGTGATTCTTGCACTGCTTCTATTAGAATAAGCAGTGTGGTGTGACATAAGCACTGGGAAAGCAAAAATAACAGTAGGAGTGTGTTATAGGCCTAATGACTCAAATGACTCATTAGGCCTATAAAGGAAAGACAGGTGTAGAATAGGTTTGCGGAATTCTGACGTTAGCCAGCGGGTAGTTGATTGCTGGAAGACTTCCATCTGTTGTTGTGGAAGTTGATAGCTTAAATAAATTTAAGGCTGAACTAGACAAATATTTGGAGTGAATGGATGGGTGAGATGGAAAGGTTTTTTTTTTTTGGCTGATGCTAAATAAAATGCTGCTTTCTTGCATCATATGCCTCAACTAATGCTATCCATCTCCAAGGATCAAAATATAAAAATTTTAACAATTATAACAGTTTTTGTGAGTGACCAAAGAAGGAAAAAATGTGAAAATGGCACAATGGAAATGGACACAAACACATGTAATGTTAATTTCCGACCAGCACATACCATCAGGAAAAAGGTTTATTATATTTTATTGTTGCAGCGAAATGAAATTCATATTCCCTGCAACAAACTCAAATTTACCACACTTTCGGCCAATTTCCCACTTATGATGAATAACGATAAATTCACCAGTATACTGTGTACCCCACCCTGGGTACACGGTACACAGGTGAATTTATAAATTTCATCAATTTGTAAATTGTAGGCAATTGTTAATTTATATTTGTAATTTGTTAATTGATACATTCCCATCTACAATCACTCTTTAACAGTAACAAATATATGTGAAGTGGTGAGGTGTGATCAAAAAGTTATTCCAGTTTACTTTATCTTCTACTGGACCAAATTTAATGAAATTTTGCACAGAGCTTCACCTTATCTCTATACTACAGGAAAAAACTTTCAAACCTCTGAAATTTGCAGTAGTTTTCTGATTTGAATTCTTCTCGCAGCTTTCTGTCACTGTTTGGTAAACTATGGAAACGGCCCCTGCTTGATGCAGCTGTTTCATCACAAAAGGGGATGGAATGGGGATGCTGGGAATGTGCCATTAAAAGAAAGGGTGATTGTTTATGGGGGAGAGAACACTGTCGTCTGGTTGTGTATCACTCTAAAATAGCTCATCTCAAAAAATATTAAATGACTTCACATTTCCTTTGAGATGTCATCAAAATGTTGTGTGTCACGTCTGATTTAAAATAAAGTCTAGTTGATCTCACATGAAAGAAACTTTCTCGTTTTGTCCTTTTATCGCCACTCAGCCATGCTTTCGTTTTTTTTCTTTACAATTAAACTCTGAGGCTGGAAAAGAGTTCTGCACATTTATTTTGAAAAACATCCTACTTTAGTCATCACAGACCAATACTTTCAGTAACCGATGTGTAATTATTATTAATAAAATAAAAACATTATTATATTATTATCCATGAATTTTATTAATATCTGAAAATTAAAATGTTTTTAATGCCTGCATATGACTCGTAAATGTAAAACACGTTAAATATGCTAGCAGCAGGACAAATTATGTACCTGGTACAGAATTTTTTTTAAAGTTTAATTATATAAGCCTTTTTAAAACCGACCTTTGCCAATTTCACAAGCCTGGGTTTGGGCAACCTATCTTCAGCTCCATGATTTTCTATATTATTTTATTATTTTTGATATGTAAACATCTACGTTAGCACTAGAGTAAAATTGATTGGTAACAAAATTTTCTTGTAATGGAAATGATGCAATTGATTGGTAATGAAGAAAACTGAGATCGCATTTAGATTTTAAATTATGCAAATGATGCCACTTCCTAAATGGTGCTAACGATGCCAACTCAGTCACTAACATTGATTCGGTAGGGTAAGTAGCTGATTCAGTAGAGTAAGTTCATACTAAGATATGGAAATGACATCACTTCCTAAAGGTCACTAACTCAGTCACTAAGGTTGATCCGGTAGAGTAAGCAGCAGGTAGTAATATTATGCAAAAATAAAAGCTTCAAAGCCAGCGAAGAAGCCTCTTGTGTCGAAAAGGAACGAGTTCAAAAACATGGAGAACAAAAAAAATGCAGACCTTAATAAAATCTGCAGATTTTATTAAAGG
The DNA here is from genome assembly GCF_048544385.1 of Mastigoproctus giganteus. Taxonomy (NCBI): domain Eukaryota; kingdom Metazoa; phylum Arthropoda; class Arachnida; order Uropygi; family Thelyphonidae; genus Mastigoproctus; species Mastigoproctus giganteus. Next base: position 115,262,464 of record NC_143580.1, on the reverse strand, counting down.
ATATTCTTCCAAGAATATTCTTTCACACAAGACCATTTCATTGCTTAAAATTTAAAAGCTTTAATTCAAGAATGCAACAATAAAACAATCACTTCAACAAACTTCTTGCAGTAGTTTTTGGTTATGATATCATACTAGTCTACAAATGAATTTCGCTAACTATTGAATTGTAAAAATACATATAAAAGTATTTTAAAGATGGTTAAAACTCCAGCTGAGGGAAATTGAGAAGTATGCAAGAATAAAAGCTTCAAAGCTACTGTAGAAGCTTCCCATGTTGACGAAAGAATGCGTTGAAAAACATATAGAATGAAAAAAAATGCAGAGCTTAATAAAATCTGCTTCTCAAGATTTTAATCAACATCAATTTCTCATCAAGAAGCTGGAGTGTTGACATCACAAAATTATATTCAAGATCTTCCTGAAGATTTCAATCCAGAAGATTTGAGTTCAAATGAATTACCTGAGGATTTTCAATTGATTCCTATACCAGCTAGACAGGGTATACTGCAACACAACTAGCTTCGACTTTGAGGTGACCTGCTAGAACAAAGGTGTGTTGGTTTTCTATGGCTAGAGAAATCGATTTAGAAGCTGTACCGATCGCAAGAAGAAGTACGAGTGTTTCATTGAATAACAACAGAACGAGCTTGGCTAAAAAAAATCATTTCCCACTAATACTGGCTTGTGCTATTACCATCCATGAATCTCAGGGAGGTACTTGTGATTCTGTAGTTTATTAATGCGAGAAATGTCATGAACAACAACTAGTTTATGTTGCATTATCTCAAGTTACCGATATCAATGATCTTTACATTATTGCTGCAAATAGAGAAAATAAATTTTATCATGGACCGAGAAACACTACATCCACTCTTGCATTTCAAGCTGAAATGACCACGTTGTCGAGTAATCCTCTATTTACGATGCAAGATACTTTATACCAGTTCATCAGTAAACGACAAGATCTTTCCATTCTAACGTTAATTGTCAAAGTTTACGTGCTCACAGTGACGATCTCACTGATGCAGCCACACAACAATCCAATTTACTTCTACTTTCTGAAATGTGGCTAAATAACAAAGAAGAAGTAAGCATACCTAACTTCGACTGTGTCGTTCAATTCAAATGAGAAGATCAACAAACTGGTGGTGTAGCAGTTTATCATAAGAGAGAGAAAATTGTACTCGCGTTGTTGCTTCTCATATGGAAGTGATTTATTGGCAAAATGTTGGCAAATCCATGAGTGTTAAAGACCTGTTAGAGACATTTGTGCAGCTGAATGCCTTCTTCCTGATGGTCAAATAATATTGTTGGTAGTCATTTACATTTCACCTAACCAAAAGATCAAACATATCAACGAATTCATCCATTTCATTTTACTTCCTTACATGATTGAAGGAGCTGTTTTCTACAACAATTTTCTCACAAGAAATGTGACCAAATACCAATGATACTTAGTGGAGATTTCAACGTTAATTTTACAAATACTCAATCCAAACCTTTGACTGATTTCTTAGAAAATAAATTTGAACTAATGTTATTTGGTTTTTAGGAGCATTAGCAACTAAAGCCATATTGTTCAGAGATATGCGGCGGTCATTCCCTGACCTTTCCGCATCCTCCGTATTTGGTGGTGACGAGCTCGAACCATAGTCTAATCAAGAAGCATGTGCTATGCACTGCTGCTGCTCCTTCCCACCTGGCTACGGAGGCGCCTTGGACTAATGTTAAATGCTTCTAGATCTGTATCGACTACTAATCATGGAACTATAATTGATGCTCTGTTTCAAAGACATTTACACTCTTTACAATCTCAAGTGTATGTATCATATTTTAGCTATCACAAACCCGTTGTAAGTAAATTACCTATTGAACATGTATTGCAACTTCAAATTCATGAAACTGTTGAAAAAAATTATCAATTATCACTTCTCTCACTTGTATGTCCTCATAAATAGCTTATAAGGATGAAACATTAGACTCAAGCATTTAGGGCATAAGCCTCAAGCTATGAAAGAGTCTAGACTATGTATAAATATAGTGCAAATGCATCAGAAATACATAGCTATATCTGAATAGATCAGAATATTGGTAAAACGGCATCGTTTTAAGTTATATCTCATATTGTGAATACCTTCACAACGAGTTGCCATGATATTGCACTACTTCGAATAAGTAACGCTTCACCTAAGGAGAAGACTAATGTTACTTATTCTCAGATGGATACCACCACCCAGACGGCACCGTTTCAGAGCTATTTGGCCCTTCTTCGGTGGGTGGGTAGGTACCCGAGTGATGCAACGATGGCAAAACAGTTATGAAGTATAACTCCACAATATGAGAGATGCCTGATGGTGTATCATGTATTTAGACTCAAGCATTTAGGGCATAAGCCTCAAGCTATGAAAGAGTCTAGACTATGTATAAATATAGTGCAAATGCATCAGAAATACATAGCTATATCTGAATAGATCAGAATATTGGTAAAACGGCATCGTTTTAAGTTATATCTCATATTGTGAATACCTTCACAACGAGTTGCCATGATATTGCACTACTTCGAATAAGTAACGCTTCACCTAAGGAGAAGACTAATGTTACTTATTCTCAGATGGATACCACCACCCAGACGGCACCGTTTCAGAGCTATTTGGCCCTTCTTCGGTGGGTGGGTAGGTACCCGAGTGATGCAACGATGGCAAAACAGTTATGAAGTATAACTCCACAATATGAGAGATGCCTGATGGTGTATCATGTATTTAGACTCAAGCATTTAGGGCATAAGCCTCAAGCTATGAAAGAGTCTAGACTATGTATAAATATAGTGCAAATGCATCAGAAATACATAGCTATATCTGAATAGATCAGAATATTGGTAAAACGGCATCGTTTTAAGTTATATCTCATATTGTGAATACCTTCACTCGGGTACCTACCCACCCACCGAAGAAGGGCCAAATAGCTCTGAAACGGTGCCGTCTGGGTGGTGGTATCCATCTGAGAATAAGTAACATTAGTCTTCTCCTTAGGTGAAGCGTTACTTATTCGAAGTAGTGCAATATCATGGCAACTCGTTGTGAAGGTATTCACAATATGAGATATAACTTAAAACGATGCCGTTTTACCAATATTCTGATCTATTCAGATATAGCTATGTATTTCTGATGCATTTGCACTATATTTATACATAGTCTAGACTCTTTCATAGCTTGAGGCTTATGCCCTAAATGCTTGAGTCTAAATACATGATACACCATCAGGCATCTCTCATATTGTGGAGTTATACTTCATAACTGTTTTGCCATCGTTGCATCACTCGGGTACCTACCCACCCACCCACCGAAGAAGGGCCAAATAGCTCTGAAACGGTGCCGTCTGGGTGGTGGTATCCATCTGAGAATAAGTAACATTAGTCTTCTCCTTAGGTGAAGCGTTACTTATTCGAAGTAGTGCAATATCATGGCAACTCGTTGTGAAGGTATTCACAATATGAGATATAACTTAAAACGATGCCGTTTTACCAATATTCTGATCTATTCAGATATAGCTATGTATTTCTGATGCATTTGCACTATATTTATACATAGTCTAGACTCTTTCATAGCTTGAGGCTTATGCCCTAAATGCTTGAGTCTAAATACATGATACACCATCAGGCATCTCTCATATTGTGGAGTTATACTTCATAACTGTTTTGCCATCGTTGCATCACTCGGGTACCTACCCACCCACCCACCGAAGAAGGGCCAAATAGCTCTGAAACGGTGCCGTCTGGGTGGTGGTATCCATCTGAGAATAAGTAACATTAGTCTTCTCCTTAGGTGAAGCGTTACTTATTCGAAGTAGTGCAATATCATGGCAACTCGTTGTGAAGGTATTCACAATATGAGATATAACTTAAAACGATGCCGTTTTACCAATATTCTGATCTATTCAGATATAGCTATGTATTTCTGATGCATTTGCACTATATTTATACATAGTCTAGACTCTTTCATAGCTTGAGGCTTATGCCCTAAATGCTTGAGTCTAAATACATGATACACCATCAGGCATCTCTCATATTGTGGAGTTATACTTCATAACTGTTTTGCCATCGTTGCATCACTCGGGTACCTACCCACCCACCGAAGAAGGGCCAAATAGCTCTGAAACGGTGCCGTCTGGGTGGTGGTATCCATCTGAGAATAAGTAACATTAGTCTTCTCCTTAGGTGAAGCGTTACTTATTCGAAGTAGTGCAATATCATGGCAACTCGTTGTGAAGGTATTCACAATATGAGATATAACTTAAAACGATGCCGTTTTACCAATATTCTGATCTATTCAGATATAGCTATGTATTTCTGATGCATTTGCACTATATTTATACATAGGATGAAACATTATTAAAAAAAAAAAACTTGGCTAGATTATTTATTAGCCAGGAGCAAAAAGTTGTGCCAAGGTTTAAGAAATCTGAAGAACGTTTAACTCTTTTTCTAAGAAAAAATGTTGCAGGAGATTTTAAACTTAGAATAATGCTAGTTTACTACTCCCATTAAAAGGGCTATCTGGGAACAAGTTTGTTCTTTGGAAAATAAAGTAAGAATCAGACAATTTTTAAGAATGGCATGTGTGAAATATGCTTCAGATTTTAAATATTTATTTTAAAAATTTCCATTATCTTGCCTCCCTCTAAATTATTACTAAATAATTTGTTATACATTAATTTTACCAAGAATTTCTGTATTTCAGTTAACATTCATATAAAAAAGGTAATGTCATTTTTGATTCCCCCAAATCAAGTGTTGCCAACAGAGGGTTTCATGTAGAACATTAATAAGTTTTTAACTTGGTAAGAAGGACATTAAGACCATTTTAAGTAGATGGCAACACCCCATGTGAATATTTAGCAAAAAATAACTGCATTTTTACTTATTACATTCAGTTTGGTCCAAATACTTCCTTACCTTTAAATATGATGAGAAAAACTTCCATCACAGCATAAAACATGTAATAATATCCTCCAAAGATCAGAAGTATTTGATAGCTGAGAGAAGAAAGCTGAATTCACGTTAGGGATAAATGGGAATAAACTATTTACTGCACTTTCACATATTCTCTACATCACATTTAGTTTGAATATTTGGGGGGAAAAATATACATTTAACTGAACATTTGGCAAAAATATTGAGACAAATAAATTCAATTATAAAACATTTTAATGAGCTGCTGACGGTTATTCCTTTTCAACATAACCTCAATATAGTTCAATACAATTAACTCATCTCTCTAATCATTTCAGAGAAGCCGTTCTTTGAGAGAGAAAAAACTTGAGTGACATTTATTAGCTCAATGTCCTATTAGAGATAGTGACCTCTTAGCTCACCCTTGAGACTACAAATATAAAAAAAAAAAAAAAAAAAAATCAAAAGGGATAAAATCTAGACAACAGGAAGGGCAAGCAACTGTTCTGATGAGTACCCATGTAGCATTTCCTTCACAAATGAGTCTGACTGCACTTGATGCAATGCAATAACATTGTGATGAACCAGCTATCTGCTGCCAACATTTTCAAATCAAGTAATTTCTGGTACTTTCTAAATGAATCTCTTCAGAACTTTGCTATACATAGCACATTTTTCCACAATATGACTATAACCAAAAAGGCTTTTCATAATGAAAAACAGTGATGATCACATGCTTGCCAGTAAACTTCTTGAACAGTACCTTCTATAGAGGTTAAGATATTACACTTCAACTGTGAATTTTGCTGTTTTGATTTAGGATCATAGTGATCGAACCATGATCATCAACAATGTTTGTTCTGTTTAAAATACAATTTTTCAAACATTTTATGGTAAATGTTTTGAGGTGAATGCAGATGTCAACTCTAACTTGCCTTTGTTCAGGAATAAGAAGTTAAGAAACTCAAGATGTAAAAAACATGCGCCATTCCAAAATGTTCTTTATAACTAATAGCCACAAGTTTTAAAATTTTAATTCACTTGTCTTCAAGGATAATAGTAAATCTTACACAATTGTCACATCAGTTATTGATGCCGGTGGATATCCTGGAATAGGAACATGTTCTGAGCTAGTTCACCCATCTCTAAACCACCTCTGCCATCTAATTACAATAGATCTGAGTGCAGCAGTACCTCCTGTAAGCGTTTTGCAAAAGTTCTAAAGTTTCCGTTGGTGTTTTGTTTAACAGGACACGGAATTTCATATTGGCTTGCTGTTGAATCTTTGTTTTCCTTGCAAATATATTATCCTTGTTCAAGTTTTATACTGATTTTCAAAAATTATTGCAACATATGATAGGTTTATTGCATACAGCTTTCATTAATAAATGTACTACATTTTGTGTAGTAAAATTACTCAATCTTTTTCTGATCAGCCTTCACTCTTGACCAAATATGGTTTCTGATGGCCAATAAGCCTCAAATCGCATATTATAAAATAACTGATTTACACTCCATTAACAGAAAGATATATCACTTGTATTAAAATAATATTTATAGTTTGTTAGTTAGCTTGTTTCATTATATGTGATACTTAAAACAAGAAGATATGTACTTAGATATACGAAATGGGATCAAAAAGTTTGGCGACTGCTTTTGTATTTTGAAACTGTGCACTATAGCAAGTTGCGACCTGTCACAACATGTCTGGTGACTCATATAGATGTAGCAATGCATGATTTGCCAATTTATTTAGTCTGACTGAATTTCTGATACTATCAGCAGTTCACAGTGAAAATTTATTTCATGTTCTAAAGGATTGTATCCAGCACTACTTGGTATTGTAGGTGATCCAGGATGAGCAACTGCAGATGACACCTCGAAGCAAGATGGATAGGTACCAGTGGCAAGTCTTTCAAGTGTTCACTGCTAACATAGCAAAGTGGCAAGTCAACAACACTCCAACAGAATCAAACATAATATATGCACAAACTACAACTACTACTAGTTGTTCAGGCATACAACTACTAGTTGTAATCTAGTTTTCTGCATAATACCCTACACAAAATATATTTACATATTCTCTAATTCTGTAAATTTCAGATTTCAACATTCAGAGCTACTTCAGGAAAATGCATGTAATTAGCTCACTTGAGACAGTTGTGTCATATACAGAATTCTGAATTCATATTAATGTAATCTTCTGAAAGAAGCTAAAAACAATTCAGTATATGACTCTGTTAACTACAACAAAAGTCGGCCACATAATTTAAACTCCTGCCATCCAAGTCCTTGTGGCAATCCTCCCACTGGATTTAAAAGTCATCTATAGTGTTCTTTCCTACCATCTGCGCAAGAGCATTCCACCTCTTGCACAGATGGTAAGAAAGGACTCATATCTATGGTGATATCCAGGATATCACCACAGATATGAGATCCAACATATTAGCATTAGAATTAGTTAATAGAGGCATACAATGCAAGAAAGCAAGCGTATGCAGCATCAGCCAAAAAAAATCTCCCGTTTCACCTCTCCATTTGTTCCAAATGCCTGTCCAGCTTAGCCTTAAATTTATTTAAGCTATCAACTTCCACAACAAAACATGGAAGTCTGTTCCACCAATCAACTACACGTTGGCTAAAGGCAAATTTCCACACATCTATTCTACAACTGTCTTTCTTCAATTTGAATCTGTGCTCCCTCAGGTTCTTAAACTGAGCAGGAGGAAGAATCCCATCAGCATTCAGCTTGCTCAACCCATTCAAGACCTTATACACCTCAATCAGATCACCTCGCAGGTGCCTACTCTCCAGGTGCTGCAATTTACAGAACTTAAGACTTTCGTGGTAAGAGCATCCCTTTGTTCCCCTCACCAATCTTGTTACCCTTATTATTATTATTATTATTATTAGCCATATAGTGCAAGGAAGCCTGAGGCTTATGCTGCACCAGCCAAAAAAATAAAAAAAAATTCCCAAGTTACCCTGAGAGAGAGAAGTAGAAAGGAATCACAAAGAAAGAGAAGAATGATGATGTCCAGCTCAGAACCCTGGGTTTGCCAAGCCCATACTCAAAAGCTGTGAGCCCCTGATGTTCTCTGTACTCATTCTATCAACTCTATATCCTTCTAAAATGAGGCCTACAGATCTCTACACAGAACTCTAGGTGTGGCCTGACCATTGCCTTGTATAACAGGATAATCACCTCCCTGTCCCTGCTAGCAAAATTCCAATATATCACTAACAAGGCTCCATGACCTGCCCTGGCAGCCCATCTACACTGCTCAACCAACTTCATATTTGACTGCAGAATTACCCCCAGTCTTTTTCACTTTCCACTTCCCTGAGTGTAGTACCACACAGTTGGTATGTTTCTCTTCAGTTATTGCTATGCATATGCAGTACTTTGCATTTGTCAGTGTTAAACTTCAGTTTCCACTTCGCCCATTTGCCCAACTTATCTAGATCCAGTTGGAGTCTTTACTGTCGTTAACAACCCTGCCAACCTTTGTATCATCTGCAAACTTGGACATTAAACCTGATATACCTTCATCAATATCATCGATAAATATACAAAACAACAATGGGCCCAACACCGAACCCTGGGGAACTCCACTAATAACATTTGTCCACGGAGAGCAGTGTCCACTGATTACCACTCTCTGTCGTCTCCCACTCAACCATCCCTTTATCCATTGTAGCAACTTACCCTTAATGTCGTAGCTCTCCAATTTGTACAGCAGTCTTCCATGTGTGCAACAGTTTCAAAAGCTTTCCTGAAATCCAAGTATATGATATCAAAATTATTTTTGGCATTCAGTTCCTTTGTGACCACTTCATAGTATCCAATCAAATTGGTCAAACAAGACCTCTTACTGCAGTCTTGTCTAGATGATCCTGGAATGCTTCTGTAACCAGTAATTACATTATTTTCCCCAGAACACAAATGGTCCTTGAGGTTGTCACAGACATTCTCTCAGATATGCCGGACAAGCTGTACTTTACTGTCTTTTTACGTGGGAGTCTAAAACGCTGATGGAACTGATATTCGGGTGACAATGAAGTCAAGTGGACACAATTTCGGCGAAGTCTAGACGGTCTGTGACAGCCAAATCCTCTGCTTGCACCTTCACAATGGTGGGACTGTTAGTAATCCTGGGTATAACCTCCATGCACAAGTACATGGTGGGTGACCGCCCAGGTGTGAACCAACGTAAGCAGGGGTCGAGGTGTGGCACCCACACTACATGGTGGAACGCCACCCCTCTATGTCACCAGGCAGTACTAAGTGGTAGATGACTCTCATCAACTGGTGAAATACCACCACTTTGCTTATTGGAAGCTTGAAGTGGTGGAAACCATGCTTTATCTCTAGAGCAAAGTTCCGGTCAACCCTTCCATATCTCTTCCATCATGCAGTATGATTGATGACTTTTGAGGTTATGATGAACGTCGTGGCGAAATCCAATATTCCTTACATTTCGAGGGTACAGCACTAAAACGCTGTTCGCAGGCCGGCCACTAGTTAGTACACCGGACTGAACCTATTGGCAACTTTATAGGAGGCTTCCGGATCAGCTAGTGTATAATCTTGCTACCTCTACTCTGCCAGATAGTGATTGGAGGGAGTCCGAGTAGTGTGTATGCGGGGAGCATTGTCGAGGCCACGTTATGTCAAGGATCAGGGTATATTCTTACCACATGTACGCCATATCCAAAAATTTCTTTACTTCATACAGCATGTCCCACCCACTTTTTCTTACTATTGAATACACCATGAATTGTCAAACTAATAGAGCAAGCTTATCTGTGAAAAGATCTAAACCTCCCAAGGACTTCCTAATTCATTTCACAAATATACGTGGTCACAATTCTAATCTCAATGATGTCCATTTCCACTTTCAGTCTGCCAAACTCCATGTACTTTTTCTGACAAAATCTCAGTTATCGGTTGATTCTACTACTGCTCATCTCAGATGCCCAAATTATTCGCTGTATGATTCGTTTCGCCTCAAAGGTGGTACTTGTGCATATGTCCATTCTGATATTCCCTGTCAGAGACTTGACAATTTGGAATCTCCTCTCTTTGATCTTCTCTGGCTTAAAATCTCTCTACCTCATTGTGTCAAATTCATCTGTTGTCTCTACTGTTCTCCCAACTCCACTAATCACTTGGAACTCTTTGACTTCCTCTCTTTGCAACCTGACTTTCTCCGGTCCAACTTTTCTAACAGTGAGGTAATTTTCCTTGGTGATTTTAAATGTTCATCACTCCAGCTGGCTTCCGTTTTCTAGTCACACCGACCCAGCAGGTCGAGATGCTGAGGCTTTTGCTATTACTAATGACCTAGCACAGATTGTTCATTTACCTACAAGAATACCGGACAATCCTAATCATACAGCCAATACGCTTGATCTTTTTCTCACAAACAACCCTTCTAAGTACACGGTCGAAGTGAGTGGTCCTTTAGGCACTTCAGATCACAACTTGGTGATTGTCTCTTCTCCAATGGAACCTTTATCTCATGGCTCTTCCCAACCTCGTGTTGTTTGGCATTACAAGAATGTAAAATGGGGTGACCTGCGAGACTTCTTTTCTTCTTTTCCTTGGTCGGATTACTGTTTCAAAACTTCTGAGGCACTGACACGATCTGAGCAAACGTTGTTTGCTCAGATCGTGTCAGTGAAATTATTCTTGCAGGAATGGAATCCTTTATCCCACACTCCACTTTAAAATCTCATCTTTATCTAAACCTTGGTTTTCCAATAAATGTGCTAAGGCTGTCCAAGAGAAGAATGTTGCATATCTTAATTGGCTTGTTTCTAATTCTTCACTTTCATTTTCTACCTACACCAAAGCTCGCAACAATTGTAAAGCAGTTATTAATCAGTCCAAACTACAGTTTGAACAGGCTAAGAGTAGAAAACCTGCTTCTTGTCCTAATGGTAGCCGAGCATTCTGGTCTCTTGCCAAAGCTATTGGTCGCAACTTTTGCCCATCTCTGCTCCCACCTCTGTCCAAACCAGATGGTTCTGTTGTCACTTCAGCCAAGGATAAAGCTGACCTGCTAGCATCCCATTTTTCTTCCAGCTCATGTATTAATGATCTTGGTAAAACACCTTCCACCATTCCCAACATGCTCCATTCAATGCCTCCTGTGGTCTTCCATCAAAAGGATGTTAGAAAGATTTTGACAAATCTTGATGCTAAGAAAGCTCCAGGTCCTGATGGTATTTCTCCACTTGTTCTCAAAACCTGTGCTCCTGAACTTACTCCTATTCTTTGCTGCCTTTTTTCACTTTCTTATTCCAATGGTGTTTTTCCTTCTGCTTGGAAATTTGCTCATATCCAGCCAGTTCCTAAAAAGGGTGACAAATCCCTCGCATCCAATTATCGTCCCGTTGCAATTACTTCTACTCTTTCTAAAGTAATGGAGAAATCAATTAACCGCCAAATCTTAAACTACCTAGAAACCTTCCGTCTGATCAACAATCGCCAGTATGGATTCTGTCAGTGTCGATCCACTGGTGATATTCTGGCTTATGTTACCAGGACTAATTCAATGGAAAGGTTCGGTGAAACACAAGTAGTTGCTCTTGACATCTCAAAGGCTTTTGAACATGTTTGGCATAAAGGTCTTCTAAACAAGCTTCCATCTTATGGTTTCCCAACTGTTTTTAGTAGTTGGTTATCCAGTTTTCTCTCTGATCGCTCACTGAGGGTGATGGTAGATGGCTCTCTGTCTTCTAACTTCTCCACTAATGCCGGTGTTCCCCAAGGTTCAGTTCTTTCCCCCACTCTTTTCCTCTTGTATATCAATGATCGTCTTTCATTGACTTGAAATCCTATACCTAGTTTTGCCGATGATAGCACATTGCATTCAACTTTCCATTTTGAGAAACCTTGTCCTGTTCAATCAGCTTCAACTTCTCGAAAATCTGCTACCAATTCCTTAAATGCCGATCTTCAGGTAATTCTCCAGTGGGGCAAAGACAACTTAGTTGATTTCAACCCTTCTAAAACTCAGTCTTGTCTTATATCTCGCAAAAAGGATTCTTCTGCTCCTATGCTTATCTTTAGTGACACTCCGATTTCTAGGCAAAATGATATATCACTTTTGGGGATTACCCTGACTTCTAATCTCTCTTGGCACAAGCACATTACAAATATTGCTTTCTCTGCATCTAAAAAACTTGGTTTTCTCTTTCGCTCTCGGCGTTACTTTTCTTCCAAACAGCTGCTAACTCTGTATAAATCGCAAATACGCCCTGCCATGGAGTATTGTTCCCACATCTGGGGTGGTGCCCCCAAAACCTCTCTCAGGCTTCTTGATTCCATTCAGAAGAGGGCAGTTAGGTTAATTAATGATTTATCTCTAACAGAGTCTCTCCACTCGCTTTCTCATAGACGCACTGTTTCTGCTGCATGCCTCCTCTACAGATACTTCCATGGGCACTGTTCTTCTGAATTGGCTTCTATAATTCCTGCTCTCTCTTTCAAAACAGTCCAAACACATGCCGCCACCAGCCAATATCCATTTACTGTCCAACTTCGAACACACAGAACCAACTTTTCATCTTCCTCATTTATTCATTCAACTGCCATTTTATGGAACAACCTTCCTTCATACGTATTTCCTGAAAATTACAATCTACAGAAGTTCAAGTCCAATGTCAACAAATATCTTCTTTCGTCTTCTCAACCTCCAACCCAAGCACGGTACTAAGTACTATAGGTTTTAATACCTCTCGTGTTTGGGGTTCACATAAAAAAAAAAACAAAAAAAAAACTAACAGGTCTATAGTTACTTGTGTCCCCTTTTGAACCTCCTTTCTAAATTGGTGATACATTTTCACACCTCCAGTCCATGGGGATCTCTCCTGAGTCCTAGGAAACTCATAATTATGGCTAAGGGTTTGCTTACTTCCTTTGCTACCTCCTTTAATATAACTGGATAGATCCCATCTACTCCAGGTGTCTTTTTTATGTTTCTCCTCCACTTTGCTCCCAGTTATTACAAAATCACTTAGCTACCTGTTAGTTTGATAAACTTCTGGCACTTCCCTCACTGAATAATTCCTCATGTGTGAATGTAGATGCAAAATACTCATTCAGTTTATCAGCTACCTGAGCATGATCATCAATATTCAACCCATCTATGTTAAGTGATCCAATCTGATTTAACCCTTTCCTTCTGGAGTTTACATAAATAAAGAACTCTTTGCTGTTTTTCTTTGCATTCTTTGCCACGGATTTCTAGTAATCTCGTATATCTAGAAAGAAGAAGGTTATCCAAGCTATGGTACAGCAGAGGATGCAGTCATGAGGAAATTTCTGCCTGACGTTTGTTTTAACAACAGCAGACTAGAGCAGCAAAGCAACAAACACAAAGTAGCGGTAGTACTGTGGCTCGGGAGAGAATCTAAGGAGATGATTCTCCAATGCATCACAGTCTAAAAAATGTGCGAAATGTCAAATGTTTGCAGAACTGTCTAGAACAGGACATGATCTAGCCAAGGAGGATGCCTTTGTGTGTGCTAGTTTCAGAGATTGTGAAGAAATTGGGCACCAACTCAGCATTCTGATAGGTTTCTATGATAGTCTGAGGTTTAGCTACATGAGGTGTAGGGTACATTCTCTAGAAGAAATTAATATGAGGGGGCCCATGAAGCTCTCAGCTGCCCAACTTAATGCTAGAGCTCACTCCTGTGCATCAGCCAACACAGCAGCAATCTCCAAGGCAGAATGTGCTGGTCCCACAGGAGCTAGTTATTGTCGGTGACTCTATTGTTAGGGAGACCGGGAATATATTATGCAAAAACGATAGGTGGAACAGGATCAGGGTATGCATGCCAGGGGCAAAAGTTGATGATATTGTAGAGCAGATATCATCCTTTGATTCCGTTTAAGTACAATTTAATTAACAATGAAATTTAATAAGATTAATAAATTTTACTGATTAATTGATAATACTATACTATACTAAACTAACAGATCTCTAATACAGTGCTACGTGTTTCGCTATCTAGTTTTGCGTTAAACTTTACATTATCTAGTTCGGGATAGACGTCGTATCGTATAACAATGGCAGCAAGTTACGAACGGTAATTCTACGGACGCTAAGTATTAACTTTCAAAATCGCTATCTAAATTCAAAATAAACCAAGGAGCTTGTCTAGGCCTATAAGCTACTTACAGAAAATAATTTAATATAACAATTAAATCAATAAAATGGCTAAATATAATTAAAAACTTAACGTTCGCCGGAGCTGCAAAATCTTGTCCAACATGTGGATACCCTTAGCGATACTAAGTAATAACCTACAAAATCTCTAAGTTCAAAATAAACTAAGTATCGTAACTAGGAATACAAAGCTACTTCTAGAAAATAAATTAATGACAATTTAAGTCAATAAAACAGCAAAAATTTAAGAAAAACTTCTCTATTTGCTGGAGCTGTAAAAAACTTCGCCCACACGGAGCTACTCTCGTTCCCCTTTTCCCAGTATTTTAGCATAATTCTGCATTTTACTTTTATTTATTTATTTTTGAATTATATTCTTGTTATTCCTTCCTTTTTGGCCTCTGTCGGGTCAGCTATGATGAATACTTTTCGTATGTATACATCAGAAACAGAGACCTTGCTTATTGCTGTGGTTCCTTCAGTTTTGGCTGCTGACCCTATGAAGACATAGTTAAAATCTTAGTACCTACAGCATTAAATATTATTTTATTACCTTCATGTTATTTTTATGTTAATCTTAATTTTATTATTTATTTTCAGGTAAGCTACTTTTACTTTGCAGGAGTTCCTAATTTATTCCCTTGTAATTACATTTAACAGGTTAGCAACCCTACTCTACTCAATACTCTGATCAAATACATTTTTCTATATATACCCTCTGGAATTCATTTTTCTATATATACCCTCTGGAATAAGCCTGATATGCACAGTATACTCTGCTTTTCATAACATTCACAGAATATACCTTCTGCTAATTTTACAATTACAGCACTATTCTCTACCACCCAGAATGTAGTACCACACAGTTGGTACATTTCTCTGGGGTTACTTCTACTCATGTTTGTAATCTTAGCAAGAGGAAGGATTCCATCAGCACTGAGTTGACTCAATTCACTTAAAGCCTTAAACACCTCAATCAGATCTCCTCACAGTTGTATGGTTTCCACATGCTGTAATTTTCAGTACTGAAGCATTTCCTGGTAAGTGCACTCTTTTGTTCCCCTCACTAATCTCGTTGCTCTTCTATACACCCTTCAAACACATCTACATCATTGCCTTATACAATGGGATAATCACTTCCTTATCACCACTAGCAAAATCCTGATATCACTGACAAAATCCCATGAGCTGTCCTGGCAGCCTGTCTGCACTGCTCTAAGGACTTAATATCTGACTGCACAATTACCCCCCCCCCCAGATCTTTTTCATTTTTCTCTACCCTGAGTATGGTACTACTCATAGTAGAGAAAAATGGTATGTTAATCTGGGATTTCTGCTCCTCCATACGAATTACCTTGCATTCATCAATATTAAATTTCAGTTGCCACTTCTCAGGCATCTGCCTAATTTGTCTAGATCTTGTTCAGTTGCATACCCTGATTACTGTGATTAACCACCCTGCCAACCTTCATCAATATCATTAAAAAATATAGAAAACAACAATGGACTCAGCACTGAGCCCCGAGGAATGCCAGTAATAATATTATTTTTTTGGAATGAGAGCACGTTTTTAAACAGATTTGTGGATTCCTGACAACAAATGTGATTGCAGATACGAATGCTAGAATCCTTTCTTATTATTTTTGAATTGTAAAATGTTTTTTTTTTTTTTTTTTTTGTAACGCATGCTGGATTTTAGTTTCTAATATAACAAAATATCTTAAGTTTTATACAGTTTTCATTCACCTTACATATAATCTTCAAGTATATATTTGTAGTTGGAATGAGCACTGAAAATGAAGATTATTCTTCTTTGCTGCAAGAAATATGTACTTAGAAATATGTTCTTCTTTGCTGTTAACATCTTCCTCTGAAGAAGAAGATGCCTATAAAGATGGTGATCTTTATTAACAGAATTCTTTAAAGCCTTAGATGAAAATTTTTTTATCATTGTTGTAATCTGGAAAGGGTTCTTCCAAAGGCAGAAAATTTCACTATCAGACAGATTCATATTTCTGCCCATAATTACTATGAACAAAACATAAAAATAAAATAAAAGCAAACAAAATATTTCTTGAAAAACAAAAAATACTCTTACTTCCAAAAAAAGAAAACAAGTTTTTTTTTTGGCTGATATATAAGCTTGCTTTCTTGCATCGTATACCTCTACTAGTGCTAATGCTAATTTAAATTCTATTAGGGTGCAATGGACAACAAACTGCATCTAACAAGAGAAGAATAAACATTGCAAATGAGAAAGCAGCACACCAAGAGTTGAATCTTCAATACTTCTAATACCCAGATACAGAATGTGGTCTGACTAAAACTTAATATTACAAGCAAAGAAGAAACTGCTGGAGTATGACAGATCCCCAATGAATTAGGGGGTTAAGATTGTTTTATCCTTTACATCAAAATCTAAATAATGTTGGTGAAGATATACCATAGATAATTCTTAAGAAACTATGATAGTAGTGTGGGAGGCATCATTTGCTCTATATCTCATATTGTGCTCTTCCTTCACAATAAGTATTCAATGTATTGCACTACCTCGAATAAGTAACATTTCACTAATAGAGAAGACTGTTGTTTATTTTCAGTGAGTACCACCACCCAGATGGCACCGTTGCCACCTGAGCGGTGGTAGTTTAATAGATTTAAGCATAGAAGCAAACTCCTTAACATTAAAGTTCAAGGTGAAGCTGCCAGTGCAGTTACAGCAGCTACACTTAATTTTCCTGATGAGCTAGCCAAGATCACTGTTGAGGGAGATTATTCTGAAATGCAGATTTTTTATGTTGATAAAACCGGCCTCTACTGTAAAAAATGCTTTCAAGAACATTTATAGCAATGGAAGAGATGTCAATGCCAGGATTTAAAGTAGCAAAAGATAGGCAGCCCTTTTGTTAGGTTCCAATGCTGCAGGTGATTTGAAATTAAAGCCTATGCTAATTTATCATTCAGAAAACCCAAGAGCTTTAAAGAATTATGCAAAATCCAGTCTTCCTGTTCATTGGAAATCAAATTCAAAAGCATGTGTTCCTGCATCACTTTTTGAAGAGTGGTTTTCACATTACTTTGTGTCTGCAGTTAAGGAATACTGTAAGAAAAGAAAATTCCCTTCAAAATTTTACTTCTTTTGGATAATGCACCTGCCCACCTTAAATCATTAGATGACCTTAACTAATTAACTAAAAAAATTAATTTTTCCTCCCTGCAATTCATTGCTTCAACCAATTAGAAACCAACTGTTATAAAACAGGCCTTGTGCGTCGGGTTGCATTATATCATAAAAGTTTCTTGCGACAACTGACTAACTGGTTAAAATAAATATAATAAAAGCGTTAAAATACATAGATAGTAGCTTTCAAAACGGAGTGCCTCATGAATCCTTGTGAATTGGACGAGGGAAGTACACTTACACCCTATTATAGTACTGTATTGCAGTGCAATGAGCGCTGGCGATCATCACGTGTACGTAATTCTGCTTTATCGACACCAGACTCGTGATACATGATCATGCCCAGCTGACTTGTGCTACTGTAACCATTAATATATACTGAAGTACACCATTCACACACTAGCTGATGAAGAGGCACTCTGCTTCGAAAGCTACTATCTACGTATTTAATGCTTTTATTATATATATTTTAACTCTCTTATCTTGTTGTATTTTAATGCTTTTATCTTATTTTATTTCTGTTTTATCTTATGTATATATCATTTTTATTTTAATAAAATTTATTTTAACCAGTTAGTCGGTTGTCACAAGAAACTTTTTTATTATTATTATTATTAGCTACATGGTGCAAGGAAGCCTGAGGCTTATACTGCAACAGCTAAAAAAAAAAAAAAAAAAAAAAATCCCTAGTTACCCTGAGAGAGAGAGAGAGAGAGAGAAGAATGATGATATCCAGCTCAGGACCCTGGGTGTGCCAAGCCCATACTCACCAGATGTGAGCCCCCGGGGTTAAACTTTGATGATATAATGGACCAAGGTATTTGCTAAGGCTGTAGCTGCAATAGACAGTGAATCTGAAAGTATGCCTAGAGCAAATGTAGTAAAAGAATTCTGGAAAGGCTTCACGTTCTTGGATGGCATCAAGACTATTAAGGATGCATGAGATGAAGTGAAACAGTCAACCCTTAAAGGTGTTTGGAAGAAGTTGTGTCTCCAGTTTACTACTGATGATTTTGAAGGATTTGAAAATCATGTTGAATAGGCTACTACAAATATGGAAAGGCAGTTAGAGCTAGAAGTGGGGGTCTGACAATGTTACTGAACTGCTTGGGTCACATTCACAGCCCCTAAGTAATGAAGATCTTCTAGAACTTGAAGAGCTTAGAAGGAATGAAGAGGATTCTCATCCTGAAGACATACAGAATCACATTCCTAAAGAACTAACTTGCAAGAAATTTTCAAATGCATTCAGGCTTTTAGAAGGAGCTATGTCCATTTTTGGAAAGGTGGATCCCAATTTTGAAAGACGTTCCAAAGTAAATGCTGGGATTTTAGATCAATATGCCTGTTATAGGGAAATTGACAGAGAAAAGAAGAGCCACAATTCAAACTTCATTGGATTTCTACATTCATAAAAGACCAGCATCCTCTCAAATCTTAGATCAGCCTTCAATATCAACTGAAAATCCTTCTCAAGCATCAATCAGGCTTACAAAACGTCCAAATTGACTGCAAGAAAGCACTTAGCTGTAGAAGAAGATCCAGATGATGATAGAATTTGTGCTATCCCCTTCAGATTTACTTCAATAAATTTATACTCTACACCTAGTAGAGTGTACAGACAGTGAATGTATTGAGATCATTTATTTTGTCAAAAGTAAGGTTTTAAAATGATCAATCGCTCTAATCGTATCTGCAACCTCCTATTTTTAAAATTTTCCTATCTTTTACTCTTACTCATTTTATCCCTTTAATGCTGCCAAACATAGTGTTTACATTTTATGTCTGAAGGTCATAAGCCTTTATGTAAATGCAGAGTGGAGGGATTTTCTTTCACAATTTTGCAAGTTGTTGCATTAATATTTATTTGCAGTGTTAATGGTAAATGCTATGCTTAATTTTGTGCGACTTTCGATCATCACATGCATCTGTGAGTAAAAAAAAGGTAGCAATCCACTTTACGACAAAAAGCCCAGAAAAAAATTACCTGTCGTAACTGCAGAAGAATTAAAACTTACCTGTCTTAACTGCAGAGTACGCCTGCATTATAGTTTAATTTTGTTACATTATTCCCTACTACTCATATTTAGGTAAACAGGTGATGACATCATTTTTTTCTAATGTATCCCTCCCTCTCCACAAATGAGTTGCATATAGATAATAAAAACATGTAAGAATTTAAAAGGAAACCCCCCTCCTACAATAAATTAATGTAAATGGAAAAAATGTTCACTTCACAATCTCACTAGTGAAAATTTTTGATACTGTAATTTTCAGAAGTTAGTAGTAGTAGTAGCATGTGATGCAAGAAAGCAAGTGTATGAGCTTACGCAACATCAGCCAAAAAAAAAAAAAAAAAAAAATCACACCATTCCCTCCAAATGCCAGATCCTCCTTAGATTTATTTAACCTATCAACTTCCACAACGACAGATGGAAGTTTGTTCCAGCAATTAACCACCCGCTGGCTAATGTCATTTTTCCGCACATCTATTCTACATCTGTCTTTTCTTAATTTGAACTTATTCCCCCTCAAGTTCGCAATCTGAACAAGTGTAAGGATCGCATCAGAATTCAGCATGCTCAACCCATTCAAGGCCTTATACACCTCAATCAGATCACCGCGCAGGTGCCCAGTCTCCAGCCACTGCAATTTGTTCACACTCAAGCAAATCTAGAACCTTCCTAAAATGAGGAGGCATTAGCATTAGTAGAGGCATATGATGCAAGAAAGCAAGCTTATGCAGCATCAGCCAAAAAAAAAAAAAAAAAAAACCCCTTCCACTTCACCCCTCCATTCGTTCGAAATACCTGTCCAGCTGAGCCTTAAATTTATTTAGGCTATCAACTTCCACAACGAGGGATGGAAGGCTGTTCCACCAACCAACTACTCGCTGGCTAAAGGCAAATTTCCGCACATCTATCCTACATCTGTCTTTCCTCAATTTGATCACCTCGCCGGTGCCTAGTCTCCAGACACTGTAATTTGCAAAACTTAAGCTTTTCTTCGTAAGAGCAACCCTTCGTTCCGTTCACTAACCTTGTTGCCCTTCTCTGTATTCGTTCCAGCAGCTCTACATCCTTTTTGAAATGAGGCCTCCAGACCTGTATACAGTACTCAAGGTACAGCCTGACCATTGCCTTATACAAGGGAATAATCACCTCCCTATCCTGCTATAAAAATTCCTGTATATCATTGACAAAACACAATGAGCTACTCTTGCAGCCCATCTGCACTGCTCAGAGAACTTCATATCTGCCTGCACAATTACCCCCAGGTCCTTTTCATTCTCTACCACTGTCAGTGTAATAACCACAGAGTTGATACACTGCTCTGGGGTTGCTGTTTCCCATATATAGTACTTTACATTTGTCAATGTTAAACTTCATTTGCACCTCTCAGCCCATCTGCTCAACCTTTCCAGATCCTGTTGCAGCAGCATGGACTCAGTAGTGTCCTTAGCAGCCCTGCCAACCTTTGTATCATCTGCAAACTTGAACATTAAGCTTGATATACCATCATCAATATTATTTATAAATACAGAAAACAACAATGGACCCAAAACTGAACCCTGAGGGACTCCACTAATAACATTAGTCCACGATGAGCAGTGTCCATCAATTACCACACTCTGTCTGCCACTCAACCATCCTTTATCCATAGCAACAATTTGCCACCAATGCCACCACTGCTCAAATTTGTGCAGCAGTATTCCATGTGCAACAGTATCAAATGCCTTTCTAAGATCCAAAATATATAATATCAAAGTTATTCCCTGCATCCAATTTCTTTTGTGACTACATCATAGTATCCAATCAAATTGGTTAGGCAAGACCTTCCCTTAACAAAACCATGCTGTGTCTGAGCTATATCTGAATTCTTGTCTAGATGATCCTGCAGTGCTTCTTTAACCAGTGCCTCCATAATTTTCCGGAAACAGAAGTTAAACTAACAGGTCTATAATTACTTGTTTCAGCCTTTGATCCTTCTTTGTGAATTGGGGTTATATTTGCATATCTCCAGTCTGTGGGTACCTCCCTTGAGTCCAAGCAAGCTCTCATAATTATGGCTAATGGATTGCTTACTTCCTTTGCTGCCTTTCTTGTATTCTATATTCAACAATTTCTCCTCCACTTACTCTCAATTATTACAAGATCATCTAGCTCACTGCCAGTGTTTACTTCATGTATGGCATTCCCCTTCCCGAATAACTTTTCATGTGTGAATGTAGATGCAAAATATTCATTTAGTTTGTTAGCTACCTGAGCAGGATCATCAACAGTTGAACCATCGATATCAAGTGGACCAATCTGATTCATCCCCTTCCTTCTATACATAGGTAAAGAACTCTTTGCTCTTTTTCTTTGCATCCCTTGCCAAAGATTACTCGTAATCTGCCTTCGCCTGCCTAATCTCCTTTGTAACTTGGTTACAGATCAATTATATCTATCATGGGCTTCTGTATCACATTTTAATTTATATGTATCCCATGCATTTTTCTTCTCTGCCATATATCTCATTAGTTCATCTGACATCCATTTAGGCCTGAACCTTGAACAATATTTCTTAGTTGGTATGTAAAGCCTAGTAGCTTCCAAGATAAGTTCTTTGAATGCTTCCCATTTTGAATTTGCTGTTGGTAACATCATCAGTTGGTCCCACTTATAGAATTTAAATACTGTCTCAGTCCATCATAGTCGCCTTTATGAAAGCAATAACCCTTCCCTTTACCCCTGATTGTAGTTACCTCTTTGAGTAAATCCCACTTCGGCACATTGTGATCACTGCCACCTAGTGGTTCATTTACCTGCTCCCTCTTGTGTGAGTGACCAGCCCCCCCAAATTCCAGTCAATATCTGAGAAATTAAAATCTCCCATTATAAGACTCTCTGATTTACTGGCCCACTCTATTTCCCTGTACAGTTTCTTATTATACTCATCAGAGTCATTAGGCCTATATTACACTCGTACTCTCAATTTTGATCTCCCAATGCTTATGTCACACCAAACTGACTCGACAGTGCGCTGTCCAGCGATGTTGACTGGCTTCACTTCCTTGGATTTTATGTGTTTCTTAACTAATAGCATAACCCCTCCTCCCTTCCAATTATGTCTATCCTTTCTGTAGACGTTGTAAGTTGACAACCCTATAAGTTACCCAGAATATTCTGATTTGTGATTTTGACACTATTTTCAGTTACCTTAATATTTTTCATTTCATTTCTTCTTTTTTGTATTAGAATTCCATATGAAAATGAATGGAAATTTATGCATCTAGGCTCTGTGGATTACGTCAAGACCTAGCTTTGCAATTAGAAATTTTGGTATTTTATAAGCTATTTGATAAGAAATAAACAATCTGTGAATTAAAAAAATAAATAACCTTAAGTAACAAAGTACA
Source organism: Mastigoproctus giganteus (assembly GCF_048544385.1). Taxonomy (NCBI): domain Eukaryota; kingdom Metazoa; phylum Arthropoda; class Arachnida; order Uropygi; family Thelyphonidae; genus Mastigoproctus; species Mastigoproctus giganteus. The sequence continues at coordinate 115,239,746 of NC_143580.1, read as the reverse complement.
AAAAGTGTTATACCTTTCTATTATACTCTAAAAGGATACGGTTTTCTCATTTTCCTCTGAAAAAAAAAAAAATTACATTACTGCTATATAATTGTATATAAAAATTTTTATGAAATCATCAGATTATTTTAAAATTTCTAGAATGAATAGTTTTTTCCTCAGCTATAATATTTAATCTTGTTGGGGGCTATTCTCCCTCCAGAGACCAGTCATAAAGAGATGGCGGATGTGGTGTGGGACTAGACAAACATTTTTTTTATTTGGCTGATGATGTATAAATAAGCTTGTTTTCTTGCATTGTATGCGTCCATTAATGCTAACGCTTCTGTTATTTTATTCAGTTGAGCTGCATGACTGCTAGCATACTCTTCAATTCTCATATTATAAACCTTAACTGATCAATATGACATCAAGGGGCTAAGTAATGATAACAATAAGATAACAGTTTCCTTCTTTCACTTGTTTCTTAACTACTTTTATCAACAATCTATTCTTTCACTAAAAATATATTAGTTAATATATAATACATATTAGTTAGCATTAGCAAGGGCGCATGATGCAAGAAAGCAAGCTTATACAGCATCAGCCAAAAAAAACCCCTTATTTCACCCATCCCCTCGCTTCAAATGTTTGTCAAGTTCTGCCTTGAATCTATTTAAGCTATCAACTTCTACGACAGATGGAAGTTTGTTCCAGCAATCAACTACCCACTGGCTAAAGGCAAACTTCATCACATCTATCCTACAACCGTCTTTCCTCAATTTGAATTTATGCCCCCTCAGGCGATTATTCTGAGCAAGTTTTGATTGATTGATTGATTGATTGATTGAGTTTTATTGGCGCATCAGATTCTGAGCAAGAGGAAGAATCTCATCAGCATTGAGCATGCTCAAACCATTCAATGCTTTATACACCTCAATCAGATCACCATGCAGGTGCATAGTCTCCAGACACTGTAATTTGCAAAACTTAAGCCTTTCTTTGTAAGAGCAACCATTTGTTCTGTTCACTAATCTTGCTGCCCTTCTCTGTACTCGTTCCAACAGCTCTACATCCTTCTTAAAATGAGGCCTCCAGACCAGTATACAGTACTTAAGGTGTGGCCTGACCATTGCCTTATACAAGGGGATAATCACCTCCTTATCCCTGCTAGAAAAATTCCTGTATATCATTGACAAGACACCATGAACTATTCTTGCAGACAGTCTGCACTGCTCAGAAAACTTCATATCTGCCTGCACAATTACCCCCAAGCATGGGCTTCCACAGAAAATTTTCTGGGGGGGGGGGAGAAAGCTTGGAGACAAATAATTACATCAATAAATTTTTATTTAATTTTTTAAATAATTATTTAATTAAATAAGTAGATTATAGAATACAGTACTGCATCAATACAAAAACACATACATAATGTATTTAAATTTACAATATAAAGGAAACAAGAATTAATATATATAATAGTTTTTATATTTAATTACAATACCAACTAGATAAATTGGGGAATTTAGCATAAAAGTATTAGGGATGCAAACAGAAACCTTCAGCTAATTATTGATGGGATATACTGAGTGGAGCTAGCCTTAACGTTCCATTCAATGTATCCATATATCTATAATTAGCTATATTATCATTTTAATTTTACTATTTTATATTATTTTATTTTATGTGTTTATTTATTGGGTACAACAAAGAAGTCCAACTTAGGTTACCTAAACTTGGCCACTTGAACTAATGAGTATAGTTTGCACCCCTAATATATTTATGCTAAATTCTCCAATTTATCTAGTTGGTATTACAATTAAGTAAAAAATTGTTACATACAGACAGATGTAATTGTACAATCATAAATTTGATGGCATTAATCCGTTCCGTCACTCTTTCTCCTTTTCTATTTCTTATATTCTTTTACATAACTTCACATATATATAGATAATAATAATTTCAATAATCACATATCGTATAAGAATTGAATTCCCCATCAATCACTTAATGACATTTTCAATAAATTTCTTCCTGTGCACACTAATCATACCTAAACCTTATAGGCGAGTTTCTGAGATAGTGGACACCTTAACCATGTTTTCACACATCTCAAGGTGCTGAAACTTCTTTCAATGATACAGGTCGTAACAGGTAATGTCATACCAATAGTTATTGCCGAATTAATAGAAGGGAAATAGTCACAATGTTCCAAAACTTATGGTAAAGTTTGGGGAATATCAGTCGATGAACCAAAAACAGGAACTCTGTTTTATTGCTGCAATAGCTGAAACACATGTTTTATGGTTACCCCACTGAGGGCCGAAACTGGCCAACCAGTAATAAAATTTTAAGGCAGACAAAACATCCCATGGCCGAGGGTGTAAAGTTACATATCTCAATCACTTTTACGATTATAATTTGTGGAATTTTTTACTCGATCCCAGGGAGGGACAAGTGCCCCGTTTGCCCACCTCTGGGGACGCCCATGCCCCCAGGTCCTTTTCATTCTCTACCACTGTCAGTGTGGTACCACAGAGTTGATATGTTACTCTGGGATTACTGCTTCCCATATGTAGTACTTTACATTTGTCAATGTTAAACTTCATCTGCCACCTCTCAGCCCATCTGCTCAACTTTTCTAGATCCTGTTGCAGTAGTGTACTGTCATTAGTGTCATTAACAACCCTGCCAACCTTCATATCTTCTGCAAACTTGGACATTAAGGCTGATATATTATCTTCAACATCGTTTATAAATACAGAAAACAACAATGGACCCAACACTGAACCCTGAGAGGCTCCACTAATAACATTAGTCCATGATGAACAGTATCCATTGATTGCCACTCTCGGTCTTCAATCACTCAACCATCCCTTTATCCATAAAAGCAATTTGCCTGCAATGCCACACTGCTCCAATTTGTGCAGTAGTCTTCCATGTGCAACAGTATCAAAGGCCTTTCTAAGATCCAAATATATGATATCAAAGTTATTCTTTCCATCCAGTTCCTTTGTGACTACATCATAGTATCCAATCAAATTAGTCAGACAGGACTTCCCCTTAACAAACCCATGCTGTGTCCGACCTAAAACTGAAGTCTTGTCTAGATGATCCTGCAATGCTTCTTTAACCAGTGCCTCCATTAATTTCCCTGGAACAGAAGTTAAACTAACAGTCTGTAATTACTTGTGTCTCCTTTTGATCCTCCTTTGTGGATTGGGGTCACATTTCCACATCTCCAGTCCATGGGTACCTTCCCTGAGTCCAGGCAAGCTCTCATAATTATGGCTAAGGGTTTGCTTACTTCCTTTGCCGCCTCCTTTAATATAACTGGATAGATTCCATCCACCCCAGGTGCCTTTCTTATGTTTATCTTCAACAATTTCTCCTCCACTTTACTCTCAGTTATTACAAGATTATCTAGCTTGCTGCCAGAGTTTAATACACCGCTGGCATTCCCCACCTTGAATAACTCCTCATGTGTGAATGTAGATGCAAAATATTCATTTAGTTTGTTAGTTACTTGAGCAGGATCATCAACAGTTGAACCATCGATATCAAGTGGACCAATCTGAATCATTCCCTTCCTTCTAGAGTTTACATAAGTAAAGAAATCTTTGCTGTTTTTCTTTGTATCCTTTGCCAAAGATTTCTCGTAATCTGCCTTTGCCTGCCTAACCTCCTTTGTAACTTGGTTACAGACCAGCTTATATCTATTACAGAGTTCTGTGTCACATGTTAATTTATATGTATCCCATGCATTTTTCTTCTCTGTCAGATGTCTAATTAGTTCATCTGACATCCATTTAGGCCTAAATCTTGAACACTATTTCTTTGTTGGTATGAAAAGCCTAGTAGCTTTCAAGATTAATTCCTTGAATGCTTCCCATTTTGAATTTGCTGTTGGTAACATCATCAGTTGGTCCCACTGTACAGAATTTAAATACTGTCTCAGACCACCGTGGTCACCTTTACGAAAGCAAAAACCCTTACCTTTACCCTTGATGGTAGTCACCTCTTTGAGTAAATCCCACTTCAGCACACAGTGATCACTGCCACCTAGTGGTTCCTTTATCTGCAGATTCTTGATGCATGAAGAATCATTATTGATAATCAGATCGAGAGTATTACTCCCTCTAGTTGCCTCCTGAACATGCTGCTGTAGAAAACAATCATCCAATAAATCAACAAAAGCCTTGCTAATGTGTGTGTGTGACCAACCCACAAATTCCAGTCAATCTCTGGGAAATTAAAATCCCCATTATAAGACACTCTGATTTACTGGTCCACTCTATTTCTCTGCACAATTGCTCAGTATACTCATCAGATTCATTTGGCCTATAACACACACCTACTCTGATTTTTCCTTTCCCAGTGTTTGTCACACCAAACAGACTCAACATTGCATTGTACACCAACATCAATTGGATGCACCTCCTTAGATTTTATGTTTCTTAACTAACAGCATAACCCCCACCTCCCTTTCTGTCCACATTGTACTCCCCAAATTCCAGTTCTGCACTGCTTATGTCTGTGTGACGCCATGCCTCTGATATCCCAACAATATCTGCCTTTGATGTCTTGACTAGCACTTCAAGCTCATTGAATTTATTAACTATACTCCTAGCATTGGTGTACATGCAAGTATACATTCACCTGTTTCTACTCTTAGTTACCCTAACACAGCCCATGTATTTACTTTTTCCACCATGACTCCAAGCAGTCCTGGAATTCCCCATTGCCTTATTTTCCAGGCTGCTGCTCAATTGCATTTCAACAGAAGTAGTGCAAGAATCACTTTTACCTCTGCCAGCAGCTCCTGTTAATCTGCCAGTATGTGCATCTCCCCAAGCTAGCAGTTTTCCGACCCATCTAACTGTATATATTAACATATTAGTTAATATATATATATTAACTAGTTTCTTTACTTTTTTATCAATAATTATAAATATATTAACTAATATATATACATATATGCATCCTGCTTGATATGCTCTGCAAGGTGCATTATGAGAATATTCTCTAATTCAGTTGTCAATTCAATGACACTCACTGAATTGACAACTCCCATTTTAACTGGACCCAATTATCTTGTTAAAAAAATCCATTTACAGTGGTACCTTGGTTTGCGAGCATAATTCGTTCCGGAAACGTGCTCGTAATCCAATGCACTCGTATATCAAAGCGAATTTCCCCATAAGAAATAATGGAAACCCAGATGATTTGTTCCAAAACTCAAAAATATTCATATACTGTAAAAATGATTAATACAAAATACATACCTTTTTATATTTTTAATATTTAAATTTAATATACATAAAGCAATCGAATTTATTAATTATTGGGTAGGACGACTTTCACTGTCTCTAACGGAATCACTGCTATCTGTTGATTTTTTCTTTTTGTGCGACTTTAACAAGGAATCTTTCCAATGACACTTGCTTTTGCCTCCTTTTGAGGATTTCACGGAAATCACATTCATCGCTCGCCCTATTACAAAACGAGGAGGCACGCTTGATACACATAAACAAAGCTGCGCGCGTGTAGCAACTGAATAAACAACACCATAAAGGCAGAGATACACTATTAACACCTCACATTTTACTAAAGCACATTTCTAGGGGTTACTACCATAAAACAATAAAAACAATTTCCAGTTGCGTTCCTGCTAGTGGAATCTGTTATAAACTGGTAGTAAACTCGATCTAATTGCATTTGCGGTTATACCGATAGCTGGAATTGTTGGTTTTTACGTTATTATGGTGAAATGTGTTTCCCCTTCACTGATATAAAAAACCATAAATACATTTTCAAAATCTTCTCTTCATTCCTATCGGGTTGCGTTCGGTTGGGGTGATTCTGCGTTCGACTGCCATTTCTTGTAAACACAAAGGCTAATTGTGCATAAGTGAATTCGGTTCGTGTTATATAAGATAACGTTCCCCTATTTATAAATCGTGTATGATCGAATTCGTGTAGTTTAAACACGTGTTATACGAGGACTGACTGTACTCGTATTGCAAGACCTCGCTCGTTTATCAAGTTAAAATTTATTAAAAATTTTTGCTCGTCTTGCAAAACACTCGCATACCAAGTTACTCGTAATCCAAGGTACCACTGTATACTTCTCTATTGCACTAAGAGAACAGAGCAGTTCCCAACAACATAGCAACTGCTTTACTGCAGCTGATATATGCACAACACTACAAGCTGTACATTTTTTGTAGTAGAATATGGGCTTGCTACCACAGCCAGCATCCTATAAAGTTAATCCAAGATAGTAAAAAATTTAACTGTTGCAATGTTTTTTTTAACACACGTCTTCAATTGCCAAAAGCAACTATCCATTGTCTATGATCAGAAGATTACTCATGGCCACTAACAGCGCTACTTTCACATTTCCAGTCATTGAATGCATCTCTTCTCCAAGTTTTCTTGGGAGTGCTGTGGCTTGGGGAAGAACCGAAAGGGGCAATTCGCCAATGCATCACAGCCTAAAAAAATGTGCAACTTCTAAAATTTTTGTGAACCTTTCTGGAATGGGACATGATATTGCTCTTTGTGTGTGCTCAATGTAAGCAGTGTGAAGAAGTTAGGGGCCAACTCAGCTTTGTTATGGGCCTTTATGAGAGCTTGAAGAACAGGGTAGATGCCCTCGTAGGACTTAAGCTGGGGGGGGGACATATCAAGCTCTCAGTTGCCCACATCAATACCAAAGCTTGCTGCACTTAATCATCAAGCAACACCAGCAACATTCAGGGCAGAATGTACTGGTCCCACATGAGCTAGTTATTGTCGGTGACTCTATTGTCAGGGAGACATTGTGCAAAAAGGATAGGTGGAATAGGACCATGGTATATCTGCCAGGAGCAAAAGTTGATGCCGTTGTAGAGCAGATATCTTTTAACGGCAAAAAGGGTGATATTGTTGTACACTGGCACTAATGAAATTAAAAATAGGAGATCTGAGGACTTACTTAATAAGTATGGGTCAATGTTGAAAAAAAAATCTTGAGTTAAAGATAATTTGAAAGTGTGCAATTATGCCCAGACACAAAAGGAGAAGGTATATGAGGAGAACCTTGGAGAGTATGTGCAAGGCTGAAGGGAAGAATTTTTCTCAGTGCAGTCTGTGCTTGTTAACATAAGAGACTGTTTCTACAGGGAGGGGATACACTTAAATAGAAAGGGTGCAAGAATATTTGCTGATGTTATCGAGGCAGTATTATGTGGGTCAAAAAACTGCTAGCTTGGGGGATTCACAGACTAATAGATTAATAGTAGCCACAGGCAGAGGTGAAAGTGATTCTTGCAAAGCTTCTACTGGAATGAGCAGCAGCCTGGAAAATGAGGTACTTGGGATTTCAAGGACTGCTGGGAATCATCACGGTACAAGTAAATACATGGGTTGTATAAGGGTAACTAAGAGTAACAATAGGTGTATGTATACTTGCATGTACAGCAATGCTAGGAGTATAGTAAACATATCTGATGAATTTGAGGTGCCAGTGAAGACATCAAATGCTCATATTGTTGGGATATCAGAGACATGGTGTCACACAGGGATAAGGAATGCAGAATTGGAATTTGGGGAGTACAATGTGTACAGAAAGGATAGACAGGGAGGAGGGGGTGATACTGTTAGTTATGAAACACAAAATCTAAGGAAGTACATCCAGTTAACATGAGTGGACAGTGCAGTGTTGAGTCAGTTTGGTGTGGGAAAACTGACTCAAAACCAAGCACTGGGAAAACCAAGTTGAGAGTAGAAGTGTGTTATAGGCCTAATGACGCTGATGAGTACAATAAACAACTGTACAGGGAAATAAAGTGGGCCAGTAAATCAGACTGTCTTATAATGAGGAATTTTAACTTCACAGATATAGATTGGATATTGTGGATTGGTCACTCACACACTAGCATTACTGTGGATTTATTGGATGATTGTCTTCTACAGCAGCATGCTCGAGAGGCAACCAGAAAGAGTAATACTCTTGGTCTGGTTATTAGCAGTGATTCTTCATGCATTAAGAATCTGCAGATAAAGGAACCACTAGGTGACAGTGATCACAGTGTACTGATGTGCGATTTATTAAAGATGTAACTACCATCAGGGTCAAAGGGAAAGGTTTTTGCTTTTGTAAAGGTGACTACAGTGGTCTCAGAAATTTTTTCAATTTTATAGAGTGGGACCAACTGATGATGTTACCAACAGCAAATTCTAAATGGGAAGCATTCAAAGAATTAATCTTGGAAGCTACTAGGCTTTTTGTGCCAACTAAGAAATACTGTTCAAAGTTTAGGCCTAAATGGATGTGAAATGAACTAATGAGGCTCACGGCAGAGAAGAAAAATGCATGGGATGCATGTAAATTATCAGGAGACAGACTGTTGTTGTCGTTGTTGTTATTTGGTTTTTAGGAGCATTAGCAACTAAGGCCATATTGCTCAGGGGATATGCGGTGGTCATTCCCTGACCTTTCCGCATCCTCCATATTTGGTGGTCACGGGCTCAAATCCCAGTCTAATCAAGAAGCATGTGCTACGCACTGCTGCTCCTTCCCACCTGGCTATGGAGGGGCCAGGAGACAGATGTCTGTGATCAAGTCACAAAGGACGTTACGGAAGCAAACACAGATTATGAGAAATCTTTGCCAAACAATGCAAAGAAAAACAGTAAAGACTGCTTTACTTATGTAAACTCTAGAGTGAATCACATAGGTCCACTTAAAATTGACATTTCAATTTTTGATGAACCTGCTGAGGTAGTTGACAAACTGAATGAGTATTTTGTATCTACATTCACACGAGGAAGTCTGTCGGGAAGTGGAGGCCAGAAACATATTATACTCTGGCAGGGCACTAAATGATTTTGTAATAACTAAGAGCAAGGTGAGGAGAAATTTTTGGTCTGGTTATATTATCTGGTTATATTATATTCTTATGTTTAATTTTGAAATTAAACATAAGAAAAGCACATAAGACATAAGAAAGGGGTGGATGGCATCTATCCAGTTATATTAAAGGAAGCAGCAAAGGAAGTAAGCAAACCCTTAGCCATAATTATGAAGGCTTCTTTGGACTCAGGGAAGGTCCCCATGAACTGGAGACGTGCAAATGTGTCCCCAATTCACAAAGAAGAATCAAAGGTGACAAGTAATTAAAAACCTATTAGTGTAACTTCTGTTCCAGGGAAAATAATGGAGTCACTGGTTAAGGAAGCGATGCATGATCATCAAAACAAGACTGCAGTTATTATTATTAGCCATATGGTCAAAGGAAGCCTGAAGCTTTTGCTGCACCAGCCAAAAAAAAATTTGGAGTTACCATGAGGAAGGAAGGGAAAAAACAAGAGCCAGAAGTAGAAGGGAATCAACAAGAATGATGATATCCAGCTCAAGACGCCGAGTGTGCCAAGCCCATACTCACCAGATGTGAGCCCCTCGAGTTATTGTTCAGACACAGCATGGGTTGGTTAAGAGAAAGTCTTGTCTGTCAAACTTGATTGGATACTATGATGTGATCACAAAGGAACTAGATGCAAAAAATAATTTTGATACATACTTGGATTTTAGAAAAGCTTTCGATACTGTGGCAAACGGAAGAATACTGTACAAATTGAAGCAGTATGCCATTAAGGGCAAGTTGCTACAATGGATAAAAGGATGCTTGAGTGAGAGAAGACAGAGTGATTGATTATCAATGGATCCTGCTCTTTGTGGACTAATGTTATTAGTGAAGACCCCCAGGGTTCGGTGTTGGGTCCATTGTTGTTTTCGGTATTTATCAATGGTATTGATGAAGGTATATCAAGCTACAGGCCTCCGTAGCCGAGTGGTCAGGAGCAGGAGTGCAGTAACACATGCTCACTGAGTAGACCGGGGTTCAAGCCCCTGATTGCAAAATAGGGTCGATCTGCCAACCCGCACTGGACCAGCATGGCAGATTATGGTCCATTTCCATCAACATGAATTGTTGAATAGGCTTCCATCCTGCAGTGGGTTGATAATGGCTGCAGGTTTTTTTTTTTTATATATCAAGCTTAATGTCAAAGTTTTCAGATGATAAAGGTTGGCAGGGTTGTTAATAATAGTAATGACAGTATGCTGCTGCAAGAGGATCTGGAAAAGCTGGGTAGATGGCTGAGAGGTGACAACTAGTTTGACACTGACAAATGTAAAGTACTTCATATGGGTAGCAGTAACCCAAGGGTAACATATCAACTGGGTGGTACTACACCCAGGGTAGTGGAGAATAAAAAGGACCCTAGGGGAAATTGAGCAGTCAGATATGAAGTTTTCTGAGCAGTGCAGACAGGCTGCAAGAGTAGCTCATGGTGTCTTGTCAATGATATAAGGGAATTTTGCTAGCAGCGATAAGGGGGTGATTGTCCCCTTGTATAAGGCAATGGTCAGGCCACACCTTGAGTACTGCATACAGGTGTGGATGCCTCATTTTCGGAAAGATGTAGAGCTGCTGAAACAAGTACAGAGAAGGGAAACGAGATTGATCAGCGGAACAAAGGATTGGTGTTACCAAGAAAGGCATAAGTCCTGCAAATTGCAGCTTCTAGAGACTAGGCACCTGCAAGGTGATCTAGCCGCTTGATTGAATATTTTTTACATCGAATTATTTCTGTAAGTAGCTTATAGACCTAGTAAGGATCATTAGTTTATTCTGAATTAAGACAGCGAGATTTGAAAGTTAATTAATAGTTAAGTGTCCGTAGATATAAAGTTCGTAAGTTCCCGCCTTTGTGATACGATAGTTATATACCGTACTAGATAGCGTTAGTTGAGCTTCGTTAGCAGTTAAATTGTACTTTTAAATAAATACATATAACAACTTAGATTACAAACGTAACATAATTAATTATATTTAACATAATTAATAACATAACATAATTAATTATAATTAATTAATAAATTAACAGAATCATGACTCAGACCAGAGCAGCAAAGCAAAAGGCTCAAGTTAATAGAAGTGCTGTGGCTCAGAGCAGAACTGAGGGGGGCAGTTGTCCTCTGACTCACAGCCTTATAAAATGCACTGTTTGCTTGATGTTTGCAGAGCAATCGGGTACGGGACATGATACTGCCAAGGGGAATGTCTTTGTGTGTGTGCGATGCAAGGAGTGTATCGATATCAGGCAACAACTCAGCATTCTTGTGGGCCTATATGAGAGCTTGAAGGACAGGGTGGATGCCCTTGAAGAAACTAAATTGAGGGGCCCATCAAGCTCTCAGCTGCCCACATCAACGCCAGAGCTTGCACTTGGGCATCACATGACACAGAGGCAACCCCCAAGGCAGAATGCACTGGTCCCGAAGGAACTAGTAGTTCTTGGTGACTCTATTGTCAGGGAAACGGGGAACATGCTTTGTAAAAAGGATAGGTGGAACAGGACCAGGGTATGTCTGCCAGGGGCAAAGGTTGATGACGTTGCAGAGCGAATATCATCTTTTAAGGGCACAAAAGGTGATATAGTTGTACACGTTGGCACTAATGATATTAAGAGAAGGAGACCGGCAGAATTACTTAAGAAGTACAGGTCACTGTTGAACAAAAGCCGAGAATTAGGATTGAATTTGAAAGTGTCTGCAATTCTGCCAAGACACGATAGGAGGGAGTATATGATGAGAGCCTTGTTGATCAATTCGGCCCTGGAAAGATTGTGCAAGGCTCAAGGGGTAGAATTTTTTTCAGCCTGGACTGTACTTGTTAACAGGAGAGATTGCTTCTACAGAGATGGGATACACTTAAATAGAAAGGGTGCAAGAATATTTGCTGATGCTATCGAGGCAGTGTTAGGTGGGTCGGAAAACTGCTAGCTTGGGGGGAGACAAAGACCAATAGATTGACAGTAGCCACTGGCAGAGGTGAAAGAGATTCTTGCACTGCTTCTATTAGAATGAGCAGAAGCCTGAAAAACAAGATGCATGATATTTCAGAGACTGCTGGGAGCCATTGCGGTACAAGTAAACACATGGGTTGTGTTAGGGTAGCTAAGAATAGAAACAGGTGCAGGTATACTTCCGTGTACACCAATGCTAGGAGTTTAGTAAACAAATTTGATGAATTTGAGGTATTGCTCAAAACATCAAAGGCAGATATTGTTGGGATATCAGAGACGTGGTGTCACACAGATATAAGGGATGCAGAACTGCAATTTGGGGAGTACAACATCTACAGAAAGGATAGACAGGATAGGAAGGGGGGAGGATTTATGCTGTTAGTTAAGAAACACATAAAAACCAAGGAAGTGAAGCCAGTCGACATCGCTGGACAGTGCAGTGTTGAGTCAGTTTGGTGTGACATAAGCATTGAGAGATCAAAATTGAGAGCAGGAGTGTGCTATAGGCCTAATGACTCTGATGAGTATAATAAGAAACTGTACAGGGAAACAGAGTGGACCAGTAAATCAGAGAGTCTTATAATGGGAGATTTTAATTTCCCAGATATTGACTGGAATTTGGGGGCTGGTCACTCACACACTAGCAGGGCTTTTGTGGATTTATTGGATGATTGTTTTCTACATCAGCATGTTCGGGAGGCAACTAGAGGGAGAAATACTCTTGATTTGATTATCAGCAGTGATTCCTCATGCATTAAGAATCTGCAGATAAATGAACCACTAGGTGGCAGTGATCACAGTGTGCTGAAGGGGGATTTACTCAAAGAGGTAACTACCATCAAGGGTAAAGGGAAGGGCTATTGCTTCCGTAAAGGCGACTACGATGGACTGAGACAGTATTTAAATTCTATACAGTGGGACCAACTGATGATGTTACCAACAGCAAATTCAAAATGGGAAGCATTCAAAGAACTTATCCTGGAAGCTACTAGGCTTTACATACCAACTAAGAAATATTGTTCAAGGTTCAGGCCAAAATGGATGTCAGATGAACTAATGAGGCATATGGCAGAGAAGAAAAATGCATGGGATACTTACAAATTAACACATGACACAGAAGCCTATGATAGATACAAGTTGATATGCAACCAAGTTACAAAGGAGGTTAGGCAGGCGAAGGCATATTACGAGAAATCCTTGGCAAGGGATGCAAAGAAAAACAGCAAAGAGTTCTTTACTTATGTAAACTCTAGAAGGAAGGGGATGAATCAGATTGGTACACTTGATATTGATGGGTCAACTGTTGATGATCCTGCTCAGGTAGCAAACAAACTAAATGAATATTTTGCATCGACATTCACACATGAGGAGTTATTCAGCGAGGGGAATGCCAGAGGTGTATTCAACTCTAGCAGTAAGCTACAGAATCTTGAAATAACTGGGAGTAAAGTGGAGGAGAAATTGTTGAAGATAAACACAAGAAAGGCACCCGGGGTGGATGGGATCTATCCAGTTATATTAAAGGAGGCAGCAAAGGAAGTAAGCAAACCCTTAGCCATAATTATGAGAGCTTCCTTGGACTCAGGAGAGGTACCCATAGACTGGAAATGTGCAAATGTGACCCCACTTCACAAAGGAGGATCAAAGGCTGACACAAGTAATTATAGACCTGTGAGCTTAACTTCTGTTCCAGGAAAATTAATGGAGGCACTGGTTAAAGAAGCACTGCAGGATCATTTAGAAAAGCCTTCAGTTATAGCTCGGACACAGCATGGTTTTGTTAAGGGGAAGTCTTGCCTGACCAATTTGATTGGATACTATGATGCAGTCACAAAAGAACTGGATGCAGGGAATAGCTTTGATATTATATACTTGGATCTTAGAAAGGCTTTTGATACTGTTGCATATGGAAGACTGCTACACAAATTGGAGCAGTGTGACATTGGAGGCAAATTGCTGCTATGGATAAAGGGGTGGTTGAGGGGGAGAAGACAGAGAGTGGTAATCAATGGATACTGCTCATCGTGGACTAATGTTATTAGTGGAGTCCCTCAGGGCTCAGTGTTGGGTCCATTATTGTTTTCTGTATTTATAAATGATATTGATGATGGTATATCAAGCTTAATGTCCAAGTTTGCAGACGATACAAAGGTTGGCAGGGTTGTCAAGGACACTACTGACACTATGCTGCTGCAACAGGATCTGGAAAGGTTGAGCAGATGGGCTGAGAGGTGGCAAATGAAGTTTAACATTGACAAATGTAAAGTACTACACATGGGAAACAGCAACCCCAGAGCAACGTTATTGTTTTCTGTATTTATAAATGATATTGATGATGGTATATCAAGCTTAATGTCCAAGTTTGCAGACGATACAAAGGTTGGCAGGGTTGTCAAGGACACTACTGACACTATGCTGCTGCAACAGGATCTGGAAAGGTTGAGCAGATGGGCTGAGAGGTGGCAAATGAAGTTTAACATTGACAAATGTAAAGTACTACACATGGGAAACAGCAACCCCAGAGCAACGTATCAACTCTGTGGTACTACACTGACAGTGTTAGAGAATGAAAGGGACTTGGGGGTGGTTATGCAGGCAGATACGAAGTTCTCTGAGCAGTGCAGATGGGCTGCAAGAGTAGCTCATGGAGTATTGTCAATGATATACAGGAATTTTTCCAGCAGGGATAAGGAGGTGGTTATTCCCTTGTATAAGGCAATGGTCAGGCCACACCTACAGTACTGTATACAGGTCTGGAGGCTTCATTTCAAGAAGGATGTACAGCTGCTGGAACAAGTACAGAGAAGGGCAACAAGATTAGTGAATGGAACAAAGGGGTGTTCTTACGAAGAAAGGCTTAAGTTTTGCAAATTACAGTGTCTGGAGACTAGGCACCAGCGAGGTGATCTGATAGAGGTGTATAAAGCCTTGAATGGTTTGAGCATGCTCAATGCTGATGGGATTCTTCCTCTAGCTCAGAATAATCACCTGAGAGGGCATAAATTCAAATTGAGGAAAGACAGATGTAGCATAGACGTGCGGAAATTTGCCTTTAGCCAGCGGGTGGTTGGTTGGTGGAACAGACTTCCATCCCTTGTCGTGGAGGTTGATAGCCTAAATAAGTTTAAGGCTCAGCTGGACAGGTATTTTGAACGAACAGAGGGGTGAAGTGGAAGTGGGTTTTTTTTTTTTTTTTTTTTGGCTGATGCTGCTTAAGCTTGCTTTCTTGCATCAAATGCCTCTACTAATGCTAATGCTAATTGAGGTGTATATGGTCTTGAATGGTTTGAGCAAGTTGTCTTTACAATTGTCTTTCATCAATTTGATGAAAGACTATTCTACAATTGTCTTTCATTAAATTGATGAAAGACAATTGTAGAATAGATATGCAGAATTTTGCCTTTAGCCAGCGGGTCGTTGATAGTTGGAACAAACTTCCATCGGTTGTAGTTGAGGTGAACAACTTAAATAAATTCAAGGCAGAACTGGACAAACATTTGGAGTGAATGGGTGGAATGGGAGGGTTTTTTTTTTTTTTGGCTGATGCTATATAAGCTTGCTTTCTTGCATCATATGCCTGCACTAATGCTAACACTAATTTTACAAATGAGTTTTCAAACATCTGGTTATTAATTAAAAAATTAGCAATACCCATTCTTTGCACTTGGCCACAGGGAAACTTTAAAAGGAACTATCCTTCTGAAAAGCATTCTTGTCTTATCAGTATACATCTGAGACAGTTTGGAAAAGTATACATTTAGATCTATGAAATGTGGAGGAGTAATAAACAGAAATTATAAATGTACTTATTTCACACATTACAATCACAGTTGATTTTGAAAATATATTTTGAAAAGCACCATAAAAATTCACATACTTGCTGAGAAAGTGTAGCCTCCTTTGCAATTGATGCTTCAATCACACAGGGCAGGAAAGTTTGTAAAGGAAATAAATTTGAGTGGACCATGGCTCAAGCCCATATAACTGCTAAATATATTTATATTTAGCAGTTATAATAAATATATTCATTGCTAATAAATATATTCATTGTCAAAATGATTAATTATGAACTCCGCTGATCTAGCACTCATATTAAAATGTATACTAAACTTTTTTTTTTTTTTGGAAGAATACACCGTATGCATTACCAGAGTAATTTTAAACCCCCACCAGAATTTTGAAATTATACCGTGCCATATTTTTTGTTCCTTATCTTTAGTTGAGAGTAAATGCAACATCCTTTGTTTCAAGCTAAAAACATGTAAAGAAGAGAGAGTGCAATACTAAGCACAAGCTTAACTAAGAGCTTTTTAAAATTGACTCGGTAAGTTTAGTATCAGATTAGTAAAAGTAAATATGCAAGGAAGCAAGTTTATGCGGCATCAACCAAAAAAAAAAGAAACCTACCCACTCCACTGTCCATCCATCCAATAATTTGTCTGATACTTCCTTAAATTTAATCAAACAATCCACTTTCGTAACACCAGATCGAAATTTGTTCCAAAGATCCATTACCCTTTGGCTGAAAGCAAATTTACACACAGCTATCCTGCAGCCATTCTTTTTCAATTTCCCCTTATACATGTTGTCTGACAAAGAGTAACAATTATGCATCAGCATTTAGTTCATTCAACCAATTTAAAGCCTTAAATATTTCAAGTGAGGTCTCTTCACAGGCCCCTAGTTTCCAAGTGAAACAATTCCCAGAACTGAAATATTTTATGGTAGGAGCTCCCTTTGAGTCCTTAAATAATCTTCTCTGTACCTGTTCCAAGAGACTGGCATCCTTCTTAAAATGAAGCTTCCAGAGCTGTATGCAGTACTTAAGATGGCCTAATCATTGCCTTATACAAAGAATAATCATCTTGTTCCTGCTCACAAAATTCCCATATATCATTGATAGAATCCTCTGCATTATCCTAGCACCTGTATCCACTGCCCACAGAATTTCATATCACACTACAATTATCTCTAGGTCTCTGCCACCATGACTGTGGTGCCACTTAAATGTATGCTATTTTGGGATTACTGCTGCTCATATGCGTATTTCAGTATTAAACTTCATTTACCACTTCTTATCCCTCTGCCTAATTTTTCTCTAGGTTGTGCTTGTCTGTAGTATGCCTTGATGCCTGTCATTAACCACCCTGCCATCATTTGTACCATCTGAAACTTAGTCAATGAGCTTGATGTGGCATCATCAGAGAAGGGCAACAAGACTGGTGAGGGGAATGAAGGGATCCTCTTACCAAGAGAGGCTTAAGTTCTGCAAATTGCAGCGGCTGGAGACTAGGCACCCGTGCGGTCATCTGATTGAGTTATACAGGGTGTTTCAGTTAAACGTTTCAGAACTTCTAAGAGGGGTAGGGTACATCCTGACAACTCGAAATCATATAGAAATGTGGGGTCGGAAATGCTTTCCTGAAGCGGTGTTGTACACAGAAGCACCATAAAAAGAAAAGAGACCGTAAGTGAGAAATCGTTTTAATAATACATGAAAAGAAGCAAAAGGTACATGGATTAAAGTAAGTGTTCGAAGTTTCTTCCACGGGCTACAATGCACGCCTCACATCTCCGACGCATGGACATCCGAACATTCTGGAATACTCCAGGCGAATTTCGAATTTCTTCGGCAGCTACTGCGATTCTTGCAACCAGTTCCTCAGCATTGTCAACAGGGGTGTCATAAACTAGCTATTTCATATGACCCCAGAAATAAAAATCAAGACATGATAGGTCGGGTGACCGAGCAGGCCAACGCACGGACCACCACGTCCGATCCACTGTTGACCAAATGTGACATCCAGGTAGTTACGAACATCTCCGCTATAATGGGCAGGGGCTCCATCGTGTTGGAACCACATTGTCTGTTGCATCGATGCAGAAATCTGTTCATCTCTCAAAAGTTGTGGCAATACTTGCTGCAGAAAGATCAAGTAGATAGGTCCGGTTAGACGACACGGTAACAGGTAAGGTCCGATGAGGTGATCTCCCATAATACCGGCCCATACATTGACCGAAAATCGAATCTGTGCTGCACGACGTCGTATTGCATGCGGGTTCTCGACCGCCCAGATATGGTCGTTATGCGTGTTGAAAATTCCTTCCCTTGTGAAGGATGCCTCATCGGAAAACAAACTTCAGCAGGAAAAAGGGGATTTGTAGCACATTTTCCAAGGTACCACTGTGCGAAAGCAATACGAGGTTGAAGAAACTTCGAACGCTTACTTTAATCCATGTACCTTTTGCTTCTTTTCATGTATTATTAAAACGATTTCTCACTTACGGTCTCTTTTCTTTATGGTGCTTCTGCGTACAACACCGCTTCAGGAAAGCATTTCCGACCCCACATTGCTATATGATTTCGAGTTGTCAGGATGTACCCTACCCCTCTTAGAAGTTCTGAAACGTTTAACTGAAACACCCTATATAAGGCCTTGAATGGGTTGAGCATGCTGAATTCTGATGGGATCCTTCCACTTGTTCAGATTACGAACCTAAGGGGGCATAAATTCAAATTAAGAAAAGACAGATGTAGAATAGATGTACGGAAATTTGCCTTTAGCCAGTGGGTGGTTAATTGCTGGAACAAACTTCCATCTGTCTTTGTGGAAGTTGATAGGTTGAACAAATTTAAGGAGGAACTGGACAGGCATTTGGAGGGAATGGTGTGATTTTTTTTTTTTTTTTTTTTTGGCTGATGCTGCATAAGCTCATACATTTGCTTTCTTGCATCACATGCCACTACTACTACTACTACTATTAACCCTCAGTAACTCCACTGACATTAGTCCAAGATTGAAGGTGTCCATTTATAACCACCTTCTTTCTGCTGCCCTTTATCCACAGCAGTAATTTGCTCCTAAAAAATAAATTTTCTCTTTATACTCAGGGATGACCACACGGTCAGATGAGTTCACAAGGTAGAGAGAATACAAGAAATAGCACCGTATTCAGCAGTCATGGACTTGAACCCGGGTCGCTCAAGGCACGTGTACTTATGCACTCGCGCATTTAACCACTCGGCTACAGCAGCCTCACTGTTCCAATTTGTATAGTAGTCGTGCATGTGGAACAGTGTCAAAAGCTTTACTGAACAAGTATATGTCAAAATTATTTTTTGCATCCAGTTCCTGTGTTATTGCACAATAGTACATAATCAGATTAGACCTCCTCATAACAAATCCATGCTGTAATTTCCACGTAACTCCACTCCTGCCAAAAAGATCCTGCAATACTTATTTAATCACAGCCTCCATTATCTTCCTTGGAACAGTGGTCAAGTTTCATCATCATCAGCCATTTTCAATCCACTGCAGGATGAAGGCCTCTCTATAAAATTCACAGTTCCTTCTGTTTTGTGCAATGGCCATCCATTTACTATGCACAAACTCATGAATTTCATCTGTCCATCCCTGTTGTTGTCTTCCAGATTTTCTCTTAGCTCCTCTTAGGTACCATTCTGTTATTTTCTTAGTCCATCTGTCACCATATCTTCGAGCATGTGTCCTGCTCAAGACCACTTCTTTAGTTTTGATAAGAATGTCCTTTACTTGAGTTTGCTGCCTAATCCACGTTTCTCTTCTTATCTAACAGTCTGATTCCCAATATAATTCTTTCCATTCTTCGCTGTGTAGTTCTCAGCTTCTCTTCCATTCTTTTGGTGAGTGCCCAAGTTGGTTGTTATTTGGTTTTTAGGAGCATTAGCAACTAAGGCCATATTGCTTCGGGGATGTGTGGTGGTCATTCCCTGACCTTTCCGCATCCTCCATATTTGGTGGTCATGGGCTCGAAACCCAGTCTAATCAAGAAGCATGTGCTACACACTCCTGCTCCTGCCCACCTGGCTATGGAGGGCCAGAAAGTTTCACTTCCATAAGTCATGGTGGGGAGTATACATTGGTTCATTATTTTATGTTTCAGACAAATTGAGATATTGCTCCTCAGTATGTGACTATATTTCCTGAATGCTATCCATCCAAAATTTATTCTTTTCTTGACTTCCATCCATTTATCATTATTACAGCTAATGACTTGTCCTAGATAAGTATATGACTCCACCTTTTCAATTACTGCTCCTTCAATCATTATATCCCTTTCTGTGGAATACTTGTTCATCATTACTTTTGTTTTAGCCATATTCATCTTTAGTCCAAAATCCTTACTAACTCTGCATAACTGATTAAGATTTTCCTCTAATTCTTTGGGATCATGGCTTATGACCACAATGTCATCTACAAATCACAAATGGTTTAGGTCCTCTCCATTCACATTGACTCCTTTCTGCGCCCAGTCTAATCTTCTGAAAGCTTGCTCAAGGGCAGCAGTAAACAACTTCGGAGATATTGTGTCTCCTTGTCAAACTCCTTTCTCAATTTTAAATTTATTACTGTCTTTCTTTTGATTTCTTCAAAATTGTAATATATAGGGTATCTATGCCTTGTCTTTCCAGTGCCCGAAACATTGCCTTATGCTGTATGAAGTCAAATGCCTTTTCATAATTCACAAATGCCAGGCATAATGGTGTTTTATATTCATTTGCCTTCTCCATTAGCTGTGACATTACATGAAGGTGATCCCTAGTTGAGAATCCTGTCTTAAAGCAAGCTTCACAAGCAATTAAATTGATACACCATCCGTATTGTATTAAAATAATAATTTAATACTGCAAAATAAATGTAAATAACATAGATATTTATTAAAACAATTAAAAATATTTACAATAAAATAATACAAATAAAATAAAATAAAAGCGATAAAAGCATTATAAAACATTAAAATATGTTAAAATACGTAAGCTTTCCGAGGCTGTTGTTTGTTTGTTTGTTTGTTATTTGGTTTTTAGGAGCATTAGCAACTAAGGCCATATTGCTCCGGGAATATGCAGTGGTCATTCTCTTGACCTTTCCGCATCCTCCGTATTTGGTGATGACGGGCTCGAACCCAGGTCTAATCAAGAAGCGTGTGCTACGCACTGCTGCTCCTTCCTACCTGGCTACGGAGACGCCTGCTTTCAGAGGCATCCGCCTCCTTTCTCAACAGTACATTTTTAATTGTAACACATCCTTAAATAGCAGGTTCACGGCTCATGTGGTTCCACAGGCACATGGGCAGTATTCCCCTCATGCGTACTAGAACCGGAAATGGCTCGGGAGCGTGCTAGGCGGAATCGATCATCCCGTCCGAGTACTACAGCCCCAAGGAGGGGATGCATACAAACTCCCCTGTATCTGTTAATGGTATTGTTCTCGGATGAACAAATTCGTAAGCTCTAAAGCCATTTGCGGTCTCAAAATCTATGAGCACGGTCGACGATGACAGCCTCGTCTGAGGAGATCTGATGATGCTTCTCCCAAAAATGTTCTGCCACAGCAGATTTCCCATAATCTGCGGTCTTTATGGCATTCATATATTCCCCCAGACGGTCCTTGAACCGGCGCCTTGTTTCACCAACAAACATAACACTCCCCACAATCTGGGCACTTAATCTCATAGACTACCCCACTACTACAATCTTTTGTTATGGGTTCCTTAACCTGGGACACCACTGTGTGCAGCCTCCGTCACTATTATTTTAATACAACACGGTTGGTGTATCAATTTAATTGCTTGTGAATATGAATTCTCCAAACCTCATAGGCCTATTTGAAGAAGTTAAAGCAAGCTTGCCCTTTCGGTTGATTCTCATCAAGTATTCTTTCTAATCTGTTAGTAATGACCCTTGTGAACATCTTGTAGATGTGGGATAACAAGCTAATTGGTCTATAATTTTCCAATTTGTGATTTATCTCCTTTCTTATGCAGCAAAACTATGACTGCATTATTCCACTCCTTAGGCACCACACCTTTTCTAATGTATTTTGTGAAGAGTCTTGCCAGGTTTTGTGTCATGTCTCTTCCTCCCAATTTTAAAAAATCTACAATAAATTCATCTTCCCCTGGAGCCTTCTGATTCTTCATTTTCTTCAACACATGTTCTACCTCAGCAGGAAGGATATCAGTTATGTTGTATGTGTTAATAATTTGCGATCCATCTTCCCCACTGCTGGCATCATTCCTTCGCTCCTTGTAAAACTCTTTATAATAGTCTTCTGTTATTTCAATTATGCCTTCTCTGCTATTCATAAGTACACCATCGCTATTCTTCAGTTACAGTATCATTTGTCTTTCTGTATTACTGCTCATGACTGCTGAGTTAAATCCTTTGTTTTCCCTTAATGCTTGTTCTACTTTTCTTGTGTTAAATTTTCTTATGTCCTCTCTGAGTCTCTCTCTAATAGCTATGCATAACTCAGTGTACTCAATTTTCTTCCTTTCAGTGTTTTTCTTGCTCTTCATTTGTCGTCTTTGGTTCATCATGACAAGTGTTTCTTGACTGATTTTTTCTTCTTTGGATTTCTTTTTCCCTATAGGTTTCTTGGGCTTTATCACTTTCAAAAAGTTGTAATATTCCTAGTCGATATCTTGGTCCTCAGCAGTCTGCAGAAGCTCAAACTTGTTCTTAAGTTGCAGTACATACTGCTTTTTCTCCTCTTCTGTTATCTCAAAGACCTTTGTACTATTTACTCGAGTCAGTTTTTTCCTTTCTTTTCTTACATCTATATCAATTGTGCATCTTACCATTCTGTGATCACTTCCAACATTTACCTTGTTCAGGACATTCACAATATATCTTCTGTTAGTGAGAATGAAGTCAATTTCATTAGTTGTTAATCCATTTGGGCTCTTCCATGTCCACTTTCTGTTCACCCTTTTCTTGAAAAAAGTGTTCATTACTGAAATTCCTCTAGATTCTGCAAATTCCACAAGTTTACAAGTCTCTAAATACTCACTTTGCTACATGATCCATCCTTTGTGAATAGGAGAGACATTTGTACATTTCCAAACCATAGGGACCTCCCCAGAATTAAAGGATGCTCTCATAATTTGGACAACAGTTTACATACCTCTTTTGCTGCTTCTTTTAATATAATTGAATAGATTCCATCAGGTCATATACAGTGGATCAATGCGGTTAAATAAAGAATTATTTGCTACTTTTCTTTGAATTCTTAACCAAAGACTTCTCATAATCTGCCCTACCATGCCTAATCTCCTAGTGACTTGACTGCAGTTATAATCATCTCACACATTTATTTTTCTTCTATGCCACTGGTCTTATCACTTTATATTATTATTATATTTAGTCATACGGTGTAAGGAACCCCGAGGCTATTGCTGCACCACCAAAAAATTAAAAAAAATTTCTGCGTTACCCTGAGAGACAGAGAGGAACAAGAGTAAAAATAGAAGGGAATCACATACAAAAAATGATTGTTGTTGTTATTTCGTTTTTAGGAGCATTAGCAACTAAGGCCATATTGCTCTGGGAATATGCGGTGGTCATTCCCCGACCTTTCCGCATCCTCCATATTTGTGACGGGCTCGAACCCCGGTCTAATCAATAAGCATGTGCTACGCACTACTGCTCCTTCCCACCTGGCTACGGAGGCGCCTAGAAAAAATGAAGAATGATGATATCCAGCTCAGGACCCTAGGTGTGCCAAGCCCATACTCACCCTGGGGTAATATGACATCTATTTAAGTCTAAACTTTGATCAATATCTCTTAGTTGGTATACAAGCTTTTTAGTAGCCTCCTATTTAGAATTTACAGTTGATAACACCATCAGTTGGTCCCAATGAAAAGAATTTAAAAACTGTCCAAGACCCTTCTAATCACTTTTACAAAAGCAAAATCAACTCTCTTTATCCTTGGTAGTTATATCCTTAAGTAAATCTCCCCTGAATATATTATGATCATGCTAGTTGATGATTCTTTATCTGGAGATTCTTACAGCAGTTATGAGCTTTCAAAGAGAAAGGAAATGTCCAGAGCTCACTGATGTGGCCAGGGGTTCACAGGCCTACAAGTATGAAATATTTGAAAAAATTATTATTATTATTTTTTTTAAATAACCCTTTTTCAACGGTGTACATTTTCAATTTTTGGCTTAATTTTTTTAAAGCATATTATGAATATAGTTTTAAGGTGCTTATTTTTTTACTCCTATCTTTAGTACCAATACAAATGTATCGTGTCCAGATCCAGGTTTTTAAAATTCAGGCTTTTCGGAATAACTTCAATTTTCATTATTTTAATTGGCATCCTCCGGGTGCCAATTAAAATTTGGCACTCCCCTTTAAAATTTTCTTCATGTGTATGTAAGTTCTTACGAAGAAAGGCTTAAGTTTTGCAGACGGAGGTGTATAAAGCCTTGAATGGTTTGAGCATGCACAATGCTGATGGGATTCTTCTTCTTGCTCAGAATAATCACCTGGGAGGGTGTAAATTGAAATTAAGGAAAGACAGTTTATTATTATTATTAGCCATATGGTATAAGGAAGCCTGAAGCTTATGCTGCACCAGCCAAAAAAAAAAAATTTCTGA
This sequence comes from Mastigoproctus giganteus, assembly GCF_048544385.1. Lineage (NCBI taxonomy): Eukaryota > Metazoa > Arthropoda > Arachnida > Uropygi > Thelyphonidae > Mastigoproctus > Mastigoproctus giganteus. The sequence continues at coordinate 115,215,482 of NC_143580.1, read as the reverse complement.
GTTACCCTGAGAGAGAAAGAAAAGCAGAAGGCAATCACAAAGAAAGAGAAGAATGATGATATCCAGCTGAAGACCCAGATATGAGCCCCTGGGGTTAAATTTGAAGGATAGATGTGTGCGGAAGTTTGCCTTTAGCCAGCGGATAGTTGATTGGTGGAACAAACTTCCATCTTTTGTTGTGGAAGTTGATAGCCTAAATAAATTTAAGGTTGAGCTGGACAGGTATTTTAAACGAACTGAGGGGTGAAATTAACATTAGCATAGGCACACGATGCAAGAAAGGAAGCTTATGCAGCATCAGCCAAAAAAGAAACAGTTCCGATTTCATGCCTCCATTCGTTCCAAATACCTGTCCAGGTCAGCCTTAAATTTATTTAGGCTATCAACTTCCACTCACAGACATTCTCTCAGATATGCCAGACAAGCTGTACTTGCTACCTGGCAATCTAAAACGCTGATGGAACTGATATTCGGGTGACACTCAAGTTAAGTGGACCCAATTTCGGCGAAGTCCGGACGGTCTATGACAGCCAAATCCTCTGCTTGCACCTTCACGATGGTGGGACTGTTAGTAATCCTGGGTATAACCTCCATGCATAAGTACATGGTGGGTGACCACCCAGGTGTGAACCAACGTAAGCAGGGGTCGAGGTGTGGCGCCCACACCACATGGAGGAACGCCGCCCCTCTATGTTACCAGGCAGCACTAGGTAGTAGATGACTCTCATCAACCGGTGAAATACCACCACTTTGCTTATTGGAGGCTTGAAGTGGTGGAACCCATGTTTAGTCTCTAGAGCTAAGTTCCGGTCAACCCTTCCCTATCTCTTCCATCATGCAGTATGATTGATGACTTTTGAGATTATGATGAATGTCGGGGCGAGATCCAATATTCCTTACATTTCGAGGGTACAGCTCTAAAACGGTGTTTGCAGGCCGGCCGCTAGTTAGTACACCGGACTGAACCTATTGGTAACTCTCTAGGAAGCTTCCGGATTAGCTAGTGTATAATCTTGCTACCTCTACTCTGCCAGATAGTGACTGGAGGGAGTCCGAGTAGTGTGTATGAGGGGAGCATTGTCGAGGCCACGTTATGTCAAGGATCTGGGTATATTCTTACCACATGTACGCCATATCCAAAAATTTCATTACTTCATATAGCATGTCCCACCTACTTTTTCTTACTATTGAATACACCATGAATTGTCAAACTAATAGAGCAAGCTTATCTGCGAAAAGATCTAAACCTCCCAAGGACTTCCTAATTCATTTCACAAATATACGTGGTCTCAATTCTAATCTCAACAATGTCCATTTCCACTTGCAGTCTGCCAAACCCCATGTACTTTTTCTGACAGAATCTCAGTTATCAGTTGATTCTTCTACTGTTCATCTCAGATGCCAAAATTATTCGCTGAATGATTCGTTTCGCCTCAAAGGTGGTACTTGTGCATATGTCTGTTCTGATATTCCCTGTCAGAGACTTGGCAATTTGGAATCTCCTCTCTTTGATCTTCTCTGGCTTAAAATCTCTCTACCTCATTGTGTCAAATTCATCTGTTGTCTCTACCGTTCTCCCAACTCCACTAATCACTTGGAGCACTTTGACTTTCTCCAGTCCAACTTTCCTAACAGTGAAGTAATTTTCCTTGGTGATTTTAATGTTCACAACTCCAGCTGGCTTCCGTTTTCTAGTCACACCGACCCAGCAGGTCGAGATGCTGAGGCTTTTGCAATTACTAATGACCTAGCACAGATTGTTCATTTACCTACAAGAATACCAGACAATCCTAATCATACAGCCAATACGCTTGATCTTTTTCTCACAAACAACCCTTCTAAGTACACAGTTGAAGTGAGAGGTCCTTTAGGCACTTCAGATCACAAATTGGTGATTGTCACTTCTCCAATGGAACCTTTATCTCATGGCTATTCCCAACCACATGTTGTTTGGCATTACAAGAATGCAAAAATGGGATGACCTGCGAGACTTCTTTTCTTCTTTTCCTTGGTTGGATTACTGTTTCAAAACTTCTGATGTCAACGTTTGCTCAGATCGTGTCAGTGAAATTATTCTTGCAGGAATGGAATCCCTTATCCCACACTCCACTTTAAAATCTCATCCTTTATCTAAACCTTGGTTTTCCAATAAATGTGCTAAGGCTGTCCAAGAGAAGAATGTTGCATATCGTAATTGGCTTGTTTCTAATTCTTCAGTTTCATTTTCTGCCTACACCAAAGCTCGCAACAGTTGTAAAGCAGTTATTAATCAGTCCAAACTAGAGTTTGAACAGGCTAAGAGTAGAAAACCTGCTTCTTGCCCTAATGGTAGCCGAGCATTCTGGTCTCTTGACAAAGCTAGTGGCCGCAACTTTTGCCCATCTTTGCTCCCACCTCTGTCCAAACCAGATGGTTCTGTTGCCACTTCAGCAAAGGATAAAGCTGACCTGCTAGCATCCCATTTTTCTTCCAGCTCATGTATTAATGATCTTGGTAAAACACCTCCCACCATTCCCAACACGCTCCATTCAATGCCTCCTGTGGTCTTCCATCAAAAGGATGTTAGAAAGATTTTGACAAATCTTGATGCTAAGAAAGCTCCAGGTCCTGATGGTATTTCTCCACTTGTTCTCAAAACCTGTGTTCCTGAACTTACTCCTATTCTTTGCCGCCTTTTTTCACTTTCTTATTCCAAAGGTGTTTTTCCTTCTGCTTGGAAATTTGCTCATATCCAGCCAGTTCCTAAAAAGGGTGACAAATCCCTCGCATCCAATTATCGTCCCATAGCAATTACTTCTACTCTTTCTAAAGTAATGGAGAAATCAATTAACCGCCAACTCTTAAATTACCTAGAAACCTTCCGTCTGATCAACGATCACCAGTATGGAATCTGTCAGTGTCGATCCACTGGAGATATTCTGGCTTATGTTACCCATTTATGGACTAATTCAATGGAAAGGTTCGGTGAAACACAAGTAGTTGCTCTCGACATCTCAAAGGCTTTTGATCGTGTTTGGCATAAAGGTCTTCTAAACAAGCTTCCATCTTATGGTTTGCCAACTGTTTTTAGTAATTGGTTATCCAGTTTTCTCTCTGATCGCTCACTGAGGGTGATGGTAGATGGCTCTCTGTCTTCTAACTTCTCCACTAATGCCGGTGTCCCCCAAGGTTCAGTTCTTTCCCCCACTCTTTTCCTCTTGTATATCAATGACCTTCTTCCATTGACTGGAAATCCTGTCCATAGTTTTGCCGATGATAGCACATTGCATTCAACTTTCCATTTTGAGAAACCTTGTCCTGCTCAATCAGCTTCAACTTCTCGAAAATCTGCTACCAATTCCTTAAATGCCGATCTTCAGGTAATTCTCCAGTGGGGAAAAGTCAACTTAGTTGATTTCAAACCTTCTAAAACTCAGTCTTGTCTTATATCTCGCAAAAAGGATTCTTCTGCTCCTATGCTTATCTTTAGTGACACTCCGATTTCTAGGCAAAATGATATATCTCTTTTGGGGAGTACCCTGACTTCTAATCTCTCTTGGCACAAGCACATTACAAATATTGCTTCCTCTGCATCAAAAAAACTTGGTTTTCTCTTTCGCTCTCGGCGTTACTTTTCTTCCAAACAGCTGCTCACTCTGTATAAATCGCAAATCTGCCCTGCCATGGAATATTGTTCTCACATCTGGGGTGGTGCCCCCAAAACCTCTCTCAGGTTTCTTGATTCTATTCAGAAGAGGGCAGTTAGGTTAATTAATGATTCATCTCTAACAGAGTCTCTCCACTCGCTGTCTCATAGACGTACTGTTTCTGCTGCATGCCTCTTCTACAGATACTTCCATGGGCACAGTTCTTCTGAGTTGGCTTCTATAATTCCTACTCTCTCTTTCAAAACAGTCCGAACACGTGCCGCCACTAGCCAACATCCATTTACTGTCCAACTTCAAACCCACAGAACCGACTTTTCATCTTTCTCATTTATTCATTCAACTGCCGTTTTCTGGAACAACCTTCCTTCATACGCATTTCCTGAAAATTACAATCTACAGAAGTTCAAGTCCAATGTCAACAAATATCTTCTTTCGTCTTCTTAACCTCAAACCCAAGCACAGTACTAAGTACTATAGGTTCTTATACCTCTCGTGTTTGGGGTTCACATAAAAAAAAAAAAACTACCCGCTGGCTAAAGGCAAACTTCTGCACATCTATCCTACAACTGTCTTTCTTCAATTTGAATTTATGCCCTCTCAGGTGATTGTTCTGAGCAAGAGGAAGAATCCCATCAGCATTAGGCATGCTCAAACCATTCAAGGCTTTATACACCTCAATCAGATCATCTCGCAGGTGCCTAGTCTCCAAACACTGTAATCTGCAAAAATTAAGCCTTTCTCTGTAAGATCAACCCTTTGTTCCATTCACTAATCTTGTTGCCCTTCTCTGTACTTGTTCCAACAGCTTTACATCGTTCTTAAAATGAGGCCTCCAGACCGGTTTACGGTACTCAAGGTGTGGCCTGACCATTGCCTCATACAAGGGGATAATCACCTCCTTATCCCTGCTAGAAAAATTCCTGTATATCATTGACAAGACACCATGAGCTATTTTTGCAGATCGTTTGCACTGTTCTGAAAACTTCATATCTGCTTGCACAATTACCCCCAGGTTCTTTTCATTCTCTACCACTGTCAGTGTAGTACCAGAGTCGATATGTTACTCTGGGGTTACTGCTTCCCATGTAAACTTCATTTGCCACTTCTCAACTTTTCTGGATCCTGTTGCAGCAGCATACTGTCATTAACTCTGCCAATCTTTGTATCTTCTGCAAACTTGGACATTAAGTCTGATATACCATCATCAATACCATTTATAAATATAGAAACAACAATGGACCCAACAGTGAACCCTGAGGGACTCCACTAATAACATTAATCTGCAAAGAGCAATGTCCATTGATTACCACTCTCTATCTTCTCCCACTCAACCATCCCTTTATCTATAGCAGCAATTTGCTTCCAATGCTGCTCTGCTCCAATTTGTGCAGCAGTGATCCATGTGCAACAGTATCAAAACCCTTTATAAGATCCAAATATATGACATCAAAGTTATTCCCTGCATCCAGTTCCTTTGTGACCACATCATAGTATCCAATGAAATTGGTCAGACAAGACTTCCCCCTTAACAAACCCATGCTCTGTCCGAGCTATAACTGAAGTCTCATCTAGATGATCCTACAGTGCTTCTTTAACCAGTGCCTCCATTCATTTCCCTGGAACAGAAGTTAAAATAACAGGTCTATAATTACTTGTGTCGCCCTTTGATCCTCCTTTGTGAATTGGGGTCACATTTGCACATCTCCACTCCATGGGTACCTTCCCTGTCCAAGGAAACTCATAATTATGGCTAAGGGTTTGCTTACTTCCTTGGCTGCCTCCTTTAATATAACTGGATAGATCCCATCCACCCCCAGTGCCTTTCTTATGTTTATCTTCAACAATTTCTCCTCCACTTGCTTCTCAGTTATTACAAAATCATCTTCAGATATTACAAAATCAAAGCGTTTTTTTTTTTTTTTTTTGGCTGATGCCGCATAAGCTTGCTTTCTTGCATCGTATGCCTCTACTAATGCTAAAGTTTCAGGTGTATCTTGAACGTTGGCGCCCGGGTGAAGTTCACCCCTTCCACCCTCGAGACCGCTCTCCCCTGAACTCCACAACAGTAGTTAAGTTGCTTGAGAGAAAAAAAAAAAAAACTTGAAGGTTAATTAAGCACACATAAACCAGAACTCCATGACCAAAGTAGCTCACGAGCCAAAAAACAGCCATTCGTTATAGTATCAATAAATAGCTTCTACATTTTGACTTGTGAACGTATAAATTACATACGTTTCGGAAATAGATGTTCAACGTAATATACTTTTACTATCTGCTATTTTAAAATCTATTTTTTTCCTTGGTCGTTATAAAGGCGGTTCAGGAATTGGTGTATGCTCATGAACAGCGATTGAAAATCAGTGCTCTACCTTGATTTTACTTTCAGTGATTTATCTGATTTAGTGCTATTTTGACGAATGACTAATCCCTAAGGTTAAAATGTATTTACTAGTTTCACAGTTTTGTAGCAAAAACCATTACAACAATCAGGTCAATTCCACGCTGCTCACCTGTCCTATTCGCAGCCATAATAAAAGACCACGCTGCTCACCTGTCCTATTCGCAGCCATAATAAAAGACCACGCTGCTCACTCGTCCTATTTGTAGCCATAATAAAAGACCAGGCTAATTTATTCTTCCTTGTTTATTATCGTATATAGCGGGTTTGTTTTTTTTTTTTCTCTACTTGAAATGATAGTTCATAGCTTATTAATTTTAAGTATATAGATTTACCAATCAGATAAATTCTTTTTTGTTATTGTAAAAGAGCAATTTATGCCGTTTAAAATATACTTCCTTTACGAATATTGGCCTGTATTTAATCTTTCGACTGAAAAGATTTCATCAATTGCCACATCACGCTCTCCGTCTGGAGTGGGGTTATAAAGCGTGGCAGGTTGGAAACAGTGATACTGATGTGCATGACCACAGCTAACGAATTTGGTATTTTGTGGAATTTGTATTGTGGGATTATAAATGCACAGCCGCGGGTGAATTCATGGAGAAAAATATGATATAATGGTTATTTAACAATATTATTTTATGTTCATTGATACTTAAACCTACCCAGGATTATCAAATTGTGTGACATTTTTTCGTTATTATAATTAAACTCTTCATTGGTATCTTTAATATTAGTTTCAGTAAATCACACGTTTCATCCTCCGTGTTTTCTAGCTTGTTATTTCGTACTCATTTCAAGAAATATGTCATCCCAACAACAGCCGGTGGTCCATCGTGGTATAGTCAAACAAGTAAGTGGGTCCCCCCCCCCATATGTTATATTAATCATTTTATTGCTAGCATTAGTGCATGTATTTAAAAACAAAAATATCTATATATTAATCACCTTTTAAGTCGCAAGAGGTGTTAATTTATTATCACATTTTCATTTTACGGCTTTTCAGTTCATGATAACGAAGAGAACTGAAATAGAATAGTTTATTCATTATTTGACCTATAGTTTCCCCTTTTGGCAATTTAAGATTACTTTTCATAGTTAATTTGTGTAATATTTAAACATGATAATGTATAGTTTTATTATTGTTTGTTGCTGTCAGTGTTTTTTTTTTTTTATTTATTATATGGAACTTTGGATTTATACATTTGCCCTCCAAGGTTATTTATAGAAATAAAATTTAAATCTAAGTTTATTCAAAACTTTTTTATTTCAAGAACTTGCTCTCCTCCATTTCTTGTTATTCCAACTCTTACTCTTTAACATTTGCACTACCAGTATATGTATTTAATTCATTGTGCTTATTGATGAACATCAACTTGATAGTATTCAGCTCCTATATTTAGTTGATAGTGGTAGTATTGATCAATGTATATGGGGTAAGTTAGAATTATGTATGAATGCTTTAAATATCATATATTGTAGAACAGAATAAACAGTATGAAAAAAAAAAATTTACAGTTAAATAAAAAATTTAGATTTTAAGAAGTCATGTTTCATCCGTGATCAACTGGTGACCCATTGAGTATGGAGAATAATCAACTAACATTTGAAGAAAATTTTCACATAAAAAAAAACAACAAATTATTATTTACCAGAGCTTGGCACTCGTATCTATATATACATTTATCTATAGATAAATGTATATACAGATACATTTAGATATAAATGTATGTATATACCAAACATTTATGTGTTCATAGGCCTATTTGAATGTGTGTTTATAGGGCTATTTGTATGTTTTACAGGCTAGAAAACTCAATTGCTCATTAAATTGCTCAATTGCCTTACTCCACTTTAGATTCGCTAACTAAAGTCTTGATGGAAGAGAACTTAAATTCTTCCATTTGCTGATAGAAATCAAATGCAGACCTCACCAGGTGATGGGCAGGTGGTGATGAATCCTGCCAACTAGCCACAGAGGTTAACATTTGAAGAAAGAACTGTTCTTAAATGGACCCACAGTGAGAAAACTTTTAAGGGGGTTCATGTGTGTGGGAATATCAATATGGGACAAAGGTACCAAAGAGCATAACAATCCCCCCGCCCAACATGAACTATTCATGAAGCATTGATAAGGAAAACTGGAAAAATACAAGATAATCACAACTGCCAAAACATCCAAACCATTGCAAGTGCATATAAAACAGGCCTCCGTAGCCGAGTGGGCAGGAGCGGGAGTGCAGTAGCACACGCTCTTTGCGTAGACCGGGGTTCAAGCCCCTGACTGCTGAATACGGTCGATCTGCCAACCCGCACTGGACCAGCGTGGCAGATTATGGTCCATTTCCCTCAACATGAATTGTTGAGGAGGCTTCCATCCTGCAGTGGGTTGATAATGGCTGCACTTTACTTTTTTTTTATAACCAGTCATCAAAAAAGTAAAAAAAAAAAAAAAATGATATTCCTGAGAGCTGCATTACAAAAATCTTAACAGACGTGAAGTTTAGCCCTTTTGTATCTTCCTAGTTGTGTATTTGCTCAGATTTTCATCCAAAATTATTGGTTTGTTGTGGAGCTGGCTGGATTAAGCTGAGGGGCCAAGCATGAGAGTGCAAAGGGTGTGCATTTGGGCAGAACATGGTTCAAGCTTACACGACTACTAAATATGTTGTATTCATTTTCGAATGTGTCAAAGGCTAAATGAAACTTTATTTTTATTTGTTTTACTTTTTTCTACTCGTTGGTGCTGAAATCTTGTACTGTTTCAAAGATCTTTCTTAGAATCTTGTTTTCAAAGCTTCCTCAGATTTAGTTGTATTCCATGATTACACTGAATAGAAAGATGTTCTGAGTATTGTTCTATAGATATCAAGCTTTGATCTGTATAATTGCAATGTAAATGAGGTATTTCATTGCAAGGTGCCTCCGTAATTGTGGGAAGGAGCAGCAGTGCGTAGCACACGCTTCTTGATTGGACCGGGGTTCGAGCCCGTCGCCACCAAATACGGAGGATGCGGAAAGGTCAGGGAATGACCACCGCATATCCCGGAGCAATATGGCCTTAGTTGCTAATGTTCCTAAAAACCAAATAACAAACAACAATTACATTGCAAAATAGAATTAGCATCCTGTTCTGTTCTAGCATTAATTTCTGTCCTCGTGTAATCATCGGTTATTTATTATAGGGCCAAAATATTTGAACTGAGCAGATCACTTGAATGTCATGTTATTGAGAGAACAGATGACTTTTTTTCTTTTTTGTTAATGACCAGTTTTACCTTCTTTTCAGAAAAACCCCATGGAGGTTAGAAAATGCTTCATAAGCTTTTAACCTCTTGTCTCCAAATATCAGTATCATCTGCATATCCCAAAATAAGAATTAAGCTCTCTGCTTCTCATCCCACTTTTTTTTACTGTCAAAAAACATTACTAGCAGGAATGAAATACAGTATTAGTAGTTGCAGATGATACCCAAAGAAGCAAGCTTATGCAGCATCAGCCAAAAAAACAAAACTGCCCACCTCATCTGCCCATCCTTTCTAATAATTTGGGTACTTCTTTTTTCTATTTATTTAAACCACAACACTAGATGGATGTTTGTTTCAACAATCAATCACTCCACTCTGATTGAAAGAAAGTTTTTGCACGTCTATCTTGTAACCATCCTTTTTCAATTTAAGTTTACTCAATCCATTTAAAGCCTGAAACACTTCAATTAGGTATCCTCACTTGCACTAGTTTCTAAATGCTGCAATTTGCAGAACTAAAGTCTTCTGTTTTAACTGTAATCTTTTATGATCTTTAATCTTTTCCTTCCCAGAAAAAGGCCAGTATATTATTGTCCAAACCCTATAAGCCACCCAACCAGCCTGTCTACACTACTCATAGAACTGTCAGACTATACAAGCATTGAGAATAAAACAAATGCTGGTTTTTTAATCTATTAAAATAATATATAATTATGTTAAGCATAAGCATTCAGCAATTTACTTAACAAGGTAATGTCAAGAAATGTCTGAGAGTTAGGGATGAGTTAGTGCCCGAGCTTTTGCCATGGCATGATAGGAGGGAGTTTGATGAGAGCCTTGTCATTTAATTCGGCCCCAGATGTATAAAGACTCATGGGGTAGAATTTTTTTCAGCATGGCCAGTGCTTGGTTAACAGATTTTATAGAGATGGGATATGCTACAGATGAGGTACAAGAATATTTGTTGATGTTATCAAGGTAGTGCCAAGTGGGTCAGAAATCTCTTAGTTTGGTGGATGCTAGCAGGGTTGTTAATAACACTGACAGTATGCTACTGCAACAGGATCTAGAAAAGTTGAGCAGATGGGCTGAGAGGTGGCAAATGAAGTTTAACATTGACAAATGTAAAGTATTGCATATGGGTAGCAGTAACCTTGGAGTAACATGTCAATTGTGTGGTACTACACTCAGGGTAGTAGAGAATGAAAAAGACCTGGGAGTAATTGTGCAGTCAGATATGAAGTTTTCTTAGCAACGACAGTCTGCAAGAATAGTTCATGGTGTCTTTGTCAATGATATACAGCAATTTTTCCAGCAGGTTTAAGGAGGTGATTATCCCCTTGTATAAGGCAGTGGTCAGACTCACACCTTGTGAATACTGTATACAGGTCATTTTATGAAGGATGTGGAACTGCTCGAACGAGTACAGAGAAGGGCGGAAATTTGCCTTTAGCCAGCGGATGGTTGATTGCTGGAACAAACTTCCATCTGGTTGTAGAAGTTGACAGCTTAAATAAATTCAAGGCAGAACTAGACAAACATTTGGAGTTAATGGATAGGTGAAATGGGACGGGGTGTGTGTGTGTGTGTGTGTGTGTGTGTGTGTGTGTTTGGCTGATGCTGTATAAGCTTGCTTTCTTGCATCATATGCCTAATGCAGGGACTAATAATTTAAACAGTCATAAGTATAGGTGGAATTGATAACTTTTTTGATATACAGTAGCAGTAACTGGAAAAGCGGATGGGCATTGCAGGGCCTAATGACGGTCCACATGAGACTAGCAACTACATGGACTGTGTAAGAGTTGCTAAAAATATAAACAAGCACACATTTACTTGCATTATACACAATGCTACAAGTATAGTAAATAAACTGATGAGTTTGAAGTATCTTTGTTAAGTCATCAAATACTGACAATTTTACTGTAACAGAAACATGGCGTCACCATTGATAGAGGGGATACAGAATTCCAATATGGTGATTACAATGTATGTAGATGGGGCAGACACAACAGTAGGAAAGAAGAGTGATTATTTTGGTTAAGAAACATAGATTCTAAAATGGTATAATGTGTAGTACAGGTGGCCAGTATAATATTGAATCAGTCTGTGACATAAATACTGGAAATACAAAAAATGAGATTAGAAGTGTGTTTATGTTAAGTGACTGTGGTAATTATAATGAACAGCTTTTCAGATATTGATTGGAACTTGGTTGGTATTGCTCTCGGTATCAAACATTTCTTGAGTTGCTTGATGACTGCTTTCTACACCAATATGTTAGGGAAGCAACAAGAGAAAGTGATATTTTTGATTTGGTTATCAGCAATGATTCATTATGTATCTTCAGGCTAAGGAACCTTTAGATGGCAGTGACCATGTGCTATTGATGTGGGAGTTATTCAAAGAAATAACTGCCAAGGGTAAAAACAAAGGATTTTCATTTTGGAAAGTGATCATAATAGGCTCAAACATTTCATAAACTCTTTTCAGTGGGACCAACTGATTATAAAAAATGCAAATGCGAAATGGGAAGTGTTCAGAGAGGTACATAATCATAAAGGTAACTAATCATTTTATATGAACTTAGAGGTATTGTTGAAGAATCAGACAAAATGCCTGTCAGATGAACTGAAGAGCTTAGTGACCGAGAAGAAAATTGCATGGAATCATTATAAATATTAAGTACAAACTAGTTTGTACAGGTTGCTGATAAACTGAATAAATATTTTGGATCAATATTTATGCAGTAGAAGTCTATTTATTGTTTAACTCTTGTTTCAGAGTTAAACAATTTTATAATAAAAGAAAGTAAAGTGTAAGAGAAATTTCTGCGGCTAAAGACAGAACAAGAACCTTGGGGGCTGATAAAATGTATTAAAAGAAGAAACTGAACCTTTATCCATAATAATGTAAACATCCCTCGAGGTACTTGCTAATTGGAAATGTTAAAATGTCTCTTCTGTTCGGAGGGGTGATTCAAATGAAGTGGGTAACTACCGACCTCTATAAGACCTCAATGTCAGAAAAAATAATTGTAGTTCGTAGTTAAAGTAGTGTTTCAGAATCCACTTGATAGCAGTGGAGCCATAAGCAGAGTTCTTTACTTATGTAAACTCTAGAAGGAAAAGGATGAATCAGATTGGACCACTTAACATAGATGGGTTGACTATTGATGATCATGCTCAGTCAGCTGATAAACTGAATGAAGTATTTTGCATCTACATTTACACATGAGGAGTTATTCAATGAAGGGAATGCCAGAAGTTTATCAAACTCTAACAGGGAGCTAACTGATTTAGTAATAACTGAGAGCAAAGTGGAGGAGAAATTGTTGAAGTTAAACATAAAAAAGGCACCTGGGGTGAATAGGATCTATTCAGTTATATTAAAGGAGGCAGCAAAGGAAGTAAGCAAACCCTTAGCCATAATTATGAGAGCTTCCTTGGACTCAGGGGAGGTCCTCATGGACTGCAGGTGTGCAAATGTATCACCAATTCACAAAGGGGGTTCAAAAGGTGACATGTAACTATAGACCTGTTAGTTTAACTTGTGTTCCGGGGAAAATAATTGAATCACTGGTTAAAGAAGCGTTGCAGGATCATCTAGACAAGACTGTAGTAATAGTTAAGACACAGCATGGGTTTGTTAAGGAGTAGTCTTATCTGAAAAATTTGATTGGATACTATGATGTGGTCACAAAGGAACTGGATACAAAGAATAATTTTGATATCATATACTTGGATTTTAGGAAGGCTTTTGATACTGTGGCACATGGAAGACTATAGGACAAATTGGAGCAGTATTGCATTAAGGGTAAGTTGCTACAACGGGTAAAAGGATGGTTGAGTGGGAGAAGACAGAGTGGTTATCAATGGACACTGCTCTTCTTGGATTAATGTTATTAGTGGAGTCCCCAAGGGTTCGGTGTTGGGCCAATTGTTGTTTTCGGAATTTTTTGATATTAATGAAGGTATATGAGGTTTAATGTTCAAGTTTGCAGATGATACAAAGGTTGGTAGGGTTATTAACGACAGTAAAGACAGTATGCTACTCCAAATAGATCTAGATGAGTTGGGCAAATGGAATGAGAAGTGGCAACTGAAGTTTAACATTGACAAAATGTAAAGTACTGCATATGGGTAGCAGTAACCAAAGAGAAATGTACCAGCTGTGTGGTACTACACTCAGGGAAGTGGAAAGTGAAAAAGACCTGGGGGGTAATTGTGCAGTTGAATATAAAGTTCGCTGAGCAGTGCAGATGGGCTGCTTGGGGAGGTCATGGAGTCTTGTCAATGATATATATAGAAATTTTGCTAGCAGGCACAGGGAGGTGATTATCCCGTTATACAAGACAATGGTCAGGCCACACCTAGAGTACTGTGTACAGGTCTGGGGTTCTCATTTTATGAAGGATGTAGAGTTGCTAGAACAAGTACAAAGGGCAGCAACAAGATTGGTGAGAGGAACAAAGGGGTGCGTTTACCAAGAAAGGCTGAAGTTCTGCAAATTGCAGAGTAGGCATCTGTGAGGTGATCTGATTGAGTGTATAAGGCCTTGAATGGGTTGAGCAATCTGAATACTGATAGGATTCTTTCTCAGATTAAGAACTTCAGGGAGCTTAGATTCAAATTGCAGAAAGACAGTTGTAGAATAGATGTGTGGAAATTTGCCTTTAGCCAATGGGTAGTTGATTAGTAGAACAGATGTCCATATTTTGTTGTGTAAGTTGATAGTCTAAATAAATTTAAGGCTGAGCTGGACAGGCATTTGGAACAAATGGAGGAATGAAATGGTTTTTTTTTTTTGGCTGATGTGCATATGCTTGCTTTCTTGCATCGTATGCCTCTGCTAATGTTAAAGAAAACGAAGTGAAGCCAAGGAAGTGAAGCCAGTCGACATCGCTGGACAGTGCAGTGTTGAGTCAGTTTGGTGTGACATAAGCATTGGGAGATCAAAATTGAGAGTAGGAGTGTGCTATAGGCCTAATGACTCTGATGAGTATAATAAGGAACTGTACAGGGAAATAGAGTGGGCTAGTAAATCAGAGAGTCTTATAATGGGAGATTTTAATTTCCCAGCTATTGACTGGAATTTGTGGGCTGGTCACTCACACACTAGCAGGGCTTTTGTGGATTTATTGGATGATTGTTTTCTACATCAGCATGTTCAGGAGGCAACTAGAGGGAGTAATACTCTTGATTTGATTATCAGCAGTGATTCTTCATGCATTAAGAATCTGCAGATAAATGAACCACTAGGTGGCAGTGATCAGTGTGCTGAAGTGGGATTTACTGAAAGAGGTAACTACCATTAGGGGTAAAGGGAAGGGTTATTGCTTCCGTAATGGCGACTACGATGGACTGAGACAGTATTTAAATTCTATAGAGTGGGACCAACTGATGATGTTACCAACAGCAAATTCAAAATGGGAAGCATTCAAAGATCGTATCTTGGAAGCTACTAGGCTTTACATACCAACTAAGAAATATTGTTCAAGGTTTAGGCCAAAATGGATGTCAGATGAACTAATGAGGCATATGGCAGAGAAGAAAAATGCATGGGATACTTACAAATTAACACATGACACAGAAGCCTATGATAGATACAAGTTGATATGCAACCAAGTTACAAAGGAGGTTAGGCAGGCGAAGGCAGATTACGAGAAATCCTTGGCAAGGGATGCAAAGAAAAACAGCAAAGAGTTCTTTACTTATGTAAACTCTAGAAGGAAGGGGATGAATCAGATTGGTCCACTTGATATTGATGGTTCAACTGTTGATGATCCTGCTCAGGTAGCTAACAAACTAAATGAATATTTTGCATCGACATTCACACATGAGGAGTTATTCAGCAAGGGGAATGCCAGAGGTGTATTCAACTCTAGCAGTAAGCTACAGAATCTTGAAATAACTGGGAGTAAAGTGGAGGAGAAACTGTTGAAGATAAACACAAGAAAGGCACCCGGGGTGGATGGGATCTATCCAGTTATATTAAAGGAGGCAGCAAAGGAAGTAAGCAAACCCTTAGCCATAATTATGAGAGCTTCCTTGGACTCAGGGGAGGTACCCATAGCCTGGAAATGTGCAAATGTGACCCCAATTCACAAAGGAGGATCAAAGGCTGACACAAGTAACTATAGACCTGTGAGCTTAACTTCTGTTCCAGGAAAATTAATGGAGGCACTGGTTAAAGAAGCACTGCAGGATCATTTAGACAAGACTTCAGTTATAGCTCAGACACAGCATGGTTTTGTTAAGGGGAAGTCTTGCCTGACCAACTTGATTGGATACTATGATGCAGTCACAAAGGAACTGGATGCAAACAATAACTTTGATATCATATATTTGGATCTTAGAAAAGCCTTTGATACTGTTGCACATGGAAGACTGCTACACAAATTGGAGCAGTGTGACATTGGAGGCAAATTGCTGCTATGGATAAAGGGGTGGTTGAGTGGGAGAAGACAGAGAGTGGTAATCAATGGACACTGCTCATCGTGGACTAATGTTATTAGTGGAGTCCCTCAGGGCTCAGTGTTGGGTCCATTATTGTTTTCTGTATTTATAAATGATATTGATGATGGTATATCAAGCTTAATGTCCAAGTTTGCAGATGATACAAAGGTTGGCAGGGTTGTCAAGGACACTACTGACACTACACTGCTGCAACAGGATCTGGAAAGGTTGAGCAGATGGGCTGAGAGGTGGCAAATGAAGTTTAACATTGACAAATGTAAAATACTACACATGGGAAACAGCAACCCCAGAGCAACGTATCAACTCTGTGGTACTACACTGACAGTGGTAGAGAATGAAAGGGACTTGGGGGTGATTGTGCAGGCAGATATGAAGTTCTCTGAGCAGTGCAGACGAGCTGCAAGAGTAGCTCATGGAGTATTGTCAATGATATACAGGAATTTTTCCAGCAGGGATAAGGAGGTGATTATTCCATTGTACAAGGCAATGGTCAGGCCACACCTTGAGTACTGTATACAGGTCTGGAGGCCTCATTTCAAGAAGGATGTAGAGCTGCTGGAACGAGTACAGAGAAGGGCAACAAGATTAGTGAATGGAACAAAGGGGTGCTCTTACGAAGAAAGGCTTAAGTTTTGCAAATTACAGTGTCTGGAGACTAGGCGCCAGCGAGGTGATCTGATAGAGTTGTATAAAGCCTTGAATGGTTTAAGCATGCTCAATGCTGATGGGATTCTTCCTCTAGCTCAGAAAAATCACCTGAGAGGGCATAAATTCAAATTGAGGAAAGACAGATGTAGGATAGACGTGCGGAAATTTGCCTTTAGCCAGCAGGTGGTTGGTTGGTGGAACAGACTGCCATCCCTTGTGGTGGAGGTTGATAGCCTAAATAAGTTTAAGGCTCAGCTGGACAGGTATTTTGAACGAACAGAGGGGTGAAGTGGAAGTGGGTTTTTTTTTTTTTTTTTTTTTGGCTGATGCTGCATAAGCTTGCTTTCTTGCATCAAATGCCTCTACTAATGCTAAAAACACGGTACAAGTTAAAGGGAAATCATGCTTCACCAGTCTGATTAGCTATTTTGAGGTTGTGACGAGGGAAACTGGATGCATAGAATAATTTTTAAATTGTATATTTATTTGAGCATAGCATCTGATACTGTACCTAGTGCACAATTAGTGTATAAATTGGAGTAACGTGACATTAGGATAAAGTGACCAGATCCTTAGCATTCCAATTCAGGTCATCTGGTGGAATGGGATTTTCAACCCCCCCCCCCCCGAAACAATATGCACATTTTTTAAAATTTTTTATACATAAAAAATATTCACTTACAAAATATAAATTAAATATATTGACTTCTTTGAACTAAGCTTATTAAATAAAATATCAAACTTAACAAAACAAATAAAAAGAAAAAACAAAAGTCAAATTGCAGCTATTATTAACCCACTGCAGGATGGAAACCTCCTCAGCAATTCATGTTGAGGGAAAATGGACCATAATCTGCCACGCTGATCCCGTGCGGGTTGGCAGATCAACCGTATTTAGCAGTCAGGGGCTCGAACTCCGGTCTACTCAAGGAGCGTGTGCTACTGCACTTCCACTCCTAACCACTTGGCTACGGAGGTATATATTTATTTATTTTTTCACATAAAGGCTAAAATTCAGCTTAAGGTACCCCTTGTGTTGTTACGTAGATTATTTGGCTGCAGGACCCCTGGTGTGGACTTCACATAGCCAGCACACACTGCTAGGAGGTAGCCAGGCAGCTTATTATTCTCTGTCTTGTCTCCGCCAGATCTTCTGAGCTTCCTGGATGGGGACAAATAAAAAATAATAATAAAATTAAATAAAAAAGGAAGTAGTAAAGTTAGTGTGGGGAGGAAAGCAATCTAGAAATGGAAATAAATAAGAAGTATTGGGGATGTAGAGGAAGGAATCCCAAAAAAGATGGAGAGGACTCCATCAGGCAAGTTGGGTATAGGGATGGATAAGAAGAGTGGACAAGACTAGTTTGCCTGGTCCTAATTGGCAAGCAGGCTAGTGGCAGAACAAGCCTGTATGGATTCTCCAGGATGTACATCAGATCTTCTAAGCTTGTATCCTTCCTGGAATGGTTTACATTAGGAGATCTAATCACCTCATTAGTTGGGAAGATGTTGATGGTCGTGAAGAAAGGATCTTATCCTCATAATTCCTCTTGAATAGCTCTTGGGCAAAGCGCATGAAGACTTTATATTCTTCATTGCTATCCAAGAGGGTAGGCAAAGTCTGTGGTAAAGTTCATGAAGGTGATGTACCCATAGATAAAGATGATGGGTACATAGATGATGTACCCATAGTAAAGGAGCCCACGTTGGACCACCTGCAGTGCATGTGTACTTGCTGTACAGTAGGCTCGTGTGATGATGAGCAGGATGGTAGCTAGCTTTTCCTAATGGTTATGAGAGCAGATGGTACTAAATACTTGAGGCATAGGTTATTGCCTGTAGGAAGACTGTCCTGCAGAAGAGCGAGAACATGTGGCGGTTGAGGCTCCAATCCCTACACGTAACTCAGGCTACCAAGGCAGTGTAGTTTCTAATTTTAGATTGCAGGTATTTCAGATAGCCGACTGGGCTAGCCGGGTGGGTAAAGTGCCTGCCTGGCAACCCAAAGGTCGCGGGTTCGAATCCCGCCTCGGGCTTGGATCACAGTAGAAAATGCAAAAAACGTTGGGAAGTGCAATATGGCCACAGAAGCCGATGCGCCAACAACTACCAAAAAAAAAAAAAAAAAAAAAAAAAGTATTTCAGATGTGGTAGGAAGGTGAGACTGGAGTCCAGCACTATGCCAAGGTATTTTACCCCTGAGGTGAGCCTGATTGTAGTTCCATCAATCTTGATCTGTTGGGGGGGGGGGGTCTTCTCAGATTGAGCATTCCTTTTAGGAGAATGGAACTTGTCTTAGCTGGGGAATCCAGAGGTTATGGTGGTTAGCCCGTTCCTGCAGGAGTAGTAACTCCTGTTTGGTTAGTTCTCGAGCTGAGCCCTGGGCACATTGTGCCAGTTGAAACTGATTTGCACATTGGTGAGAAATTCTTCTAGCTGCTGGTCAGCAGTTCTGCTAAACCAAGCAGGCGATCTGCAATTAACATCAGCTCCTATAATGATCTTTTCATTGGGTAGCATTGCAAGGAAAATATACAGGTACCTTATGTAGAGTAGAATATCATCCCCCAGCCTGCATTATAAGGCTATGACATAGATGGGTCCAAGGGAGCTAATGATATGGGTGCACACAGGTCAGAGTTCCTCACCACAGTTGCTGCCCATGGTGTTTCCTCTTTGGTCTAGATGATCTTGTATGTCAATGGGGTAGCCCCTGACCTGCTTGGAATGGGTATAAGGTTCTGCAAGATTAGAAAGTCAATACTTTTTTCATTGGCCTTTATTCTAATCTGGTCTGCCACTGACTTAGCCCACTGTGTGTTTATTTGTAAGTACTTTATAACATCTGTATTAAATCGTTTAGGCCGTTGTTCCATAATCAATTCTGGTCTGGTGTAACCTCTTAGCTTTTATGTAAATCAGACATTTGTTGTCCTGGATTGAGTGATTGTATGGCATTTTTGGGGCCTTGCAGTTTGCACAGACAGACTGTTTTCTTGTTTCAGTACGAGTTTTATTCGGGGTCCTTTTCAGTTCAGTGGCCACATGTGGCAAGAGCCTGGGTGAGGTGTGTGCCCAAATCAGCAACACTTGAAACATTTTGGGACAGCCACTTGTTCCTTAAAGCAATGACTGTTGCAGTTTAGGTAGACTCTATTCTGATTGATGATTGTGTTCAAGGCAGTGGGTGCAATTACAATTACCCAGTTGACATTACTTCCACTTCTGGATTTCGTGTGATACTTGGGGTAACCAACTTGTCAGTATCGGGGAAGTTTCTTTGGAGGTTGCAGCCATACAGTTCTTCTCTAACTTGAGTCAAGCTTAGGTCTTTATACACATCAAAAACAATGATGGATGGTCCTTTCTTCTTCAGTGGCTCTTCTGTAAGCCCTAGATTAGAAATTGTTGGATTGTTAATTATTTCACTGGCTTCTTGGCTGGTCTCTATTTCTGTCACAACTCCCAGCGTTTTGGGTCTTTTGGATAGACTTAATTTTGGTCTTTTGTAGATTTATTGAGGTAGTAATAATGGTTTGTTTGACTTCTTCACTTGTCTGCAGGGCCTCTGGGTCAGTAAGTCACAAGATGACCAGGTGGGTCATCTTGAGACTTACTTGAGACAGAGTACTTAATGCTAAGAAGTTTTCTTCTTAGCATTAAGTACTCTGTTCTTGCATCTGGTTTTAGGATCCTCAGCATAGGAGAATGGGAGCCCTGTTGCATTTGTTTCCCATTCGTCTAGGCCACTAGCTCGGCAAGGACTTTATTTTCAATTTGGGTGTTCAATAGAATGAACTCTTTCTTGGTCCAGATTTAAATAATATCCCTTCTGAGAGCAGTTGTGATACGGTGATACCATGAGGGTCTCAACTCTGACCTGAGAGCCAGGGCGTGATCCATAATGGATCCCTGAGGCAGGGTGGATATGTCAAAAATAGTAGTTGATGCATTTGTCTCAGTTGGCTGACTTGCCATTTTCTGTGGGGAGGTGCATTGTCTTGCTGGAAGAGTCCATTGCTCTGTTGGGTGCATGATGATCATGAAGGGATGCAGATGGTCTGTGAGGAATCCAGTGGTGTAGGCTCTGCCAAGTCATTTGAGCTTGGAGCCTCCCTGTCAGATCTGGGGGACTGCTTTTTATTTTTTTTGGTACTTGTAGGTTCAGGTCTAATATTCTTGGGCTTTTCATTCTTTTCAGATGGTCCTTGGTTCACCTTGGTAAGCGACAGAGTAACGGCAAGCGTCTGTCCACACGATCTAGTTCTTCTTCTGCCCTATTTAATTGCAGTCAGAATATTCATTAAAGTTTGGATTATCGGTGTTATAGGATGTTAGTTTCATAGATCCAAGTTTTTCAAAATCAGTTTTCTTGTGTTCCAAATATGACAATTTAATTTTTTAATTAAAACATTGGGATAGTATGCATTATGGAAACTAATTTCTTAGTTGTTATGAAAAGTCTAGTAGCTTCTATGATTACTTCCCATTTAGAATTTTCTGTTGGTAACATCATCAGTTGGTCCAACTTCGTAGAACTTAAAAACTGTCTGAGACCACTGTAGTCACCCTTATGAAAGCAAAAGCCTTTACCCTTGACAGTAGTTATGTCTTTAATTAAATTCCATATTAGTACACTTTGGTCACTGCCATCCAGTGATCTTTTACCTGCAGATTCTTAATGCATGAAGAATCACTGCTGGCAACCAGATCAAGAATATTGCTTCCTCTTGTTGCCTCTCTAACATGTTGATGCAGAAAACAGTCATACAATAAATCTACAAGTCTTGCTAGTGTGTGAGTGACAAACCCCCAAAATTTTAGTCAACATGTGGAAAGTTAAAATCCCCCATTATATGACATTCTGATTTAGTGGCCCACTTTTTCTCTGTACAGCCACTCCCCGACTTATGTAAGGGTTGCGTTCTGCATAATGCTATGTAAGTCGAATTTTGCGTAAGTTGGAACTTCCCTAAATGCTTATGCAGCACTTATGAGCACTGAACTTGAAGCAAAAAAAAAAAAAAAAATGTTCGAACACATAACTAGAATTATGTGATTTTTTTTTTTTTTTTTTTTTTCTCTTTATCTCTTGCGCAGGAAAATTGACAAAAGTGTACAAAATTATAAAATTTTGAAATTTTGGAGGCGGAGGCATAACATCAGCAAGTTTTACATTTCGAGCATGTCAGAATTAACTCTCCAGCTGATAACACACTGCTGTGGAGATTTAGAAGGGGTTTTTTCCAACACATTGCAGAATTTCTCTGCAACTGCAGAATTAGCACTGGCGACTTCACCGCATGCTTTAATGTTTTGGAAACCAGTGCAATGCTTGAACCTATTAAACCACCCATTGTTGCCACAAACTTGGCTTGGGGTTTGCCATACTTATCCTTAATATCTTCAAAAATACTTCTTGCTTTTGCTTGAATGGCAGTTGGAGCCAGGGGCACTTGCTTCTGAATCTGATTTTCCATCCATATTATTAATAGCTTTTCCACCTTCGATATAGCACCTGAATGCTGTTTTGTGGTCACTGTTGATCTTAAATGCATTGATCTTTTAATATGTTCTTTTACACATGCACTGTCCTTTAAAATAGCATTCACTGTTGAAGCAGCAAGACCTAATTCTTAATTAATCATCTTCATTTCAAAATCAGTTTTGTTTCGTTTACTAGCCCTGGCACCACTTACACTTTCTGTTGGACCCTTTCCTTTCACCATTGTAATAAGTAAAAAGGAATGAAGAGAAGATTCTGAAATTTTATTTTTGTTTTTTATATGATTGAAGATTTCGGCGAAGGAGAAACATATTTCACCATAATACTGTAACATAAAAACCCACACAATTCCAGTTATCAGTATTATCACAAATGCAATAAGATCGCATTTACTACCCATTTGTAATTGCTAGCAGTAACAGGAATTTGGGGAGTACAATGTCTACAGATAGGAAGGGAGGAGGGGCTATGCTACTAGTTAAGAAACACAAAATCCAAGTGAAGCCAGTCGACATCACTGGACAGTGCAGTGTCGAGCCAGTTTGGTGTGACATAAGCATTGGGAGATCAAAATTGAGAGTAGGAGTGTGTTATAGGCCTAATGACTCTGATGAGTATAAAAAGAAACTGTACAGGGAAATAGTGGGCCAGTAAATCAGAGAGTCTTATAATAGGGGATTTTAATTTCCCAGATATTGACTGGAATTTGTGGGTTGGTCACTCACACACTAGTAAGGCTTTTGTGGATTTATTGGATGATTGTTTTCTACATCAGCATGTTCGGGAGGCAACTAGAGGGAGTAATACTCTTGATTTGATTATCAGTAGTGATTCTTCATGCATTAAGAATCTGCAGATAAATGAACCACTAGGTG
Source organism: Mastigoproctus giganteus (assembly GCF_048544385.1). NCBI lineage: Eukaryota > Metazoa > Arthropoda > Arachnida > Uropygi > Thelyphonidae > Mastigoproctus > Mastigoproctus giganteus. Next base: position 115,192,678 of record NC_143580.1, on the reverse strand, counting down.
GCAGTGATCACAGTGTGCTGAAGTGGGATTTACTCAAAGAGGTAACTACTATCAGGGGTAAAGGGAAGGGTTGTTGCTTTCGTAAAGGCGACTACGATGGTCTGAGACTATTTAAATTCTATACAGTGGGACCAACTGATGATGTTACCAACAGCAAATTCAAAATGGGAAGCATTCAAAGAACTTATCATGGAAGCTACTAGGCTTTACATACCAACTAAGAAATATTGTTCAAGTTTTAGGCTTAATGGATGTCAGATGAACTAATGAGACATATGGCAAAGAAGAAAAATGCATGGGATACATATAAATTAACGTGTGACACAGAAACCTATGATAGATATGTTGATCTGTAACCAAGTTACAAAGGAGGTTAGGCAGGCGAAGGCTGATTACGAGAAATCTTTGGCAAGGGATGCAAAGAAAAACAGCAAAAAATTATTCTTTACTTATGTATAGAAGGAAGGGGATGAATCAGATTGGTCCACTTGATATTGATGGTTCAACTGTTGATGATCCTGCTCAGGTAGCTAACAAACTAAATGAATATTTTGCATCGACATTCACACATGAGGAGTTCTTCAGCGAGGGGAATGCCAGAGGTGTATTCAACTCTGGCAGTAAGCTAGATAATCTCGTAATAACTGAGAGTAAAGTGGACGAGAAATTGTTGAAGATAAACAAAAGAAAGGCACCTGGGGTGGATGGGATCTATCCAGTTATATTAAAGGAGGCAGCAGAGGAAGTAAGCAAACCCTTTTCCATAATTATGAGAGCTTCCTTGGACTCAGGGGAGATACCCATAAACTGGAGATGTGCAAATGTGACTCCAATTCACAAAGGAGGATCAAAGGCTGACACAAGTAATTATAGACCTGTGAATTTAAATTCTGTTCCAGGAAAATTAATGGAGGCACTGGTTACAGAAGCACTGTAGTATCATCTAGACAAGACTTCAGTTATAGCTCGGACACAGCATGGGTTTGTTAAGGGGAAGTCTTGCCTGACTAATTTGATTGGATACTATGATGCAGTCACATAAGAACTGGATGCAGGGAATAGCTTTGATATTATATACTTGGATCTTAGAAAGGCTTTTGATACTGTTGCACATGGAAGACTGCTGCACAAATTGGAGCAGTGTGGCATTGGAGGCAAATTGCTGCTATGGATAAAGGGGTGTTTGAGGGGGAGAAGACAGAGAGTTGTAATCAGTGGACACTGCTCATCCTGGACTAATGTTATTAGTGGAGTCCCTCAGGGTTCAGTGTTGGGTCCATTATTGTTTTCTGTAATTATAAATAATATTGATGATGGTATATCAAGCTTAATGTTCAAGTTTGCAGACAATACAAAGGTTGGGGGTTGTTAAGGACACTACTAAGGCTATGCTGCTGCAACAGGATCTGGAAAGGTTGAGCAGATGGGCTGAGAGGTGGCAAATGAAGTTTAACATTGACAAACGTAAAGTACTACATATGGGAAACAGCAACCCCAGAGCAACGTATCAACACTGTGGTACTACACTGACAGTGGTAGTGAATGAAAAAGACCTGGGTGTAATTGTGCAGGCAGATATGAAGTTCTGTGAGCAGTGCAGACGGGCTGAAAGAGTAGCTCATGGTGTCTTATCAATGATATACAGGAATTTTTCTAACAGGGATAAGGAGGTGATTATTCCCTTTTATAAGGCAATGGTCAGGCCACACCTCGAGTACTGTATACAGGTCTGGAGGCCTCATTTCAAGGATGTGGAACTACTGGAATGAATACAGAGAAGGGCAACAAGATTAGTGAAGGAAACAAAGGGTTGCTCTTACGAAGAAAGGCTTAAGTTTTGCAAATTACAGTGTCTGGAGACTAGGCACTGGCGAGGTGATCTGTTAGAGGTGTATAAAGCCTTGAATGGTTTGAGCATGCTCAATGCTGATGGTATTCTGCCTCTTGCTCAGAATAATCACCTGAGCGGGCATAAATTCAAATTGAGGATAGACAGATGTAGGATAGATGTGTGGAAATTTGCCATTAGCCAGCTGGTAGTTGGTTGGTGGAACAGACTTCCATCCCTTGTTGTGGAATTTGATAGCCTAAATAAATTTAAGGCTCAGCTGGACAGGTATTTCAAACGAAAGGAGGGGTGAAGTGGAAGGTTTTTTTTTTTTTTGGCTGATGCTGCATAAGCTTGCTGTCTTGCCTCATATGCCTCTACTAATGCTGAACGCCCAATAAACCGGAAAGTGCAAATTGTTTTATGGTAGTGAACCTCCAAAAATGTGTTTTAGAAAAAATATCACAAAGGCGTTCAAAATTGATTCTTATAATGGAACATATGATAACAAAGAAAGTGTAGTGCAATTTCCATTATAAAAATGACCTTTTTGAGAGATAAATAGCTTAGTTATATAGTGAAAATTTCAACTTCCGAGGTCTGGAACGAATTACCAAGAAAAACATGTTATTGGGTTCGCATTACGATATTTTCACGATACCTCCATTTATTCCTACGGGATGCAAAATACGTTTCCACAATTTTTTTGTTTGCACTGGCTGGCAGAAACTTGCGTAAAGTCAAGTATTGCATAAGCCTGAGAATTCCTGTATACTTATTTGATATACTCGTCACAGTCATTAGGTCTATAGCACATTCCTACTCTCATTTTTGTTTTCCCAGTGTCACACCAAACTGACTCACCATTGCATTGGTCATTCATGTTGACTAATTTGGGGATTGGCACTGTATTACTGCACAAGTGTGAGCTCTGGCATTGAGTTGGGTAGCTGAGAGCTTGATGGGCCACCATTTTTTAAATTTTTGAGTGGCATTCATCCTACTCTTTAAGTTCTCCATAAACACATCCATCAGAATTCTGAGTTGGCATCTAATTTCCTAACACTCTGCACCAAATTTACACAACTTCCCCCTTAGCTGGACCACAGTGTTCCAGAAATCTGGAAACATTGCACATTTCATTAGGTCATTATTTGTAGGAAAATTGCAAGCCACAAGCACTCCCACTATTTTGTGCTCATTTCTTTGCTGCTCCAGTCTGGGGCATGATTTCCATTTAAATGCAATATATACAATAATTAATTAACAATAAAAATTAATTGATACTACCACACTAAACTAATAAATTCCTAAATATGGAACAAAGGATTGCTCTTACGAAGAAAGTCCTAAGTTTTGCAAATTACAGTGTCTGGAGACTAGGCACCTACGAGGTGATCTGATTGAGGTGTATAAAGCCTTGAATTGTTTTAGCATGCTCAGTGCTGATGGGATTCTTCCTCTTATTCAGAATAATCGCCTGAGAAGGCATAAATTCAAATTGAGGAAAGATAGTTGTAGGATAGATGTGCGGAAGTTTGCCTTTAGCCAGTGGGTTGTTGATTACTGGAACAAACTTCCATCTGTTATTGTAGAAGTTAATAGCTTAAATAGATTCAAGGCAGAACTTGAAAAACATTTGGAGCGAGTGGATGGGTGAAATGAGGGTTTTTTTTGGCTGATGCTATATAAGCTTGCTTTCTTGCGTTATGTGCCTTTGCTAATGCTAAATGCAATGATACATATTTCGCTATCAAGTTTACATTATACCTTATGCAATTAAGTTATATGTTACATTATACCATTACATTCACAGTTTTAAATTAGTTATATCCTTACTAAAATTTCTTAGGGTTCTGCAGTTACATGCTACGATATTCATACCAACACAAACGCACTACAAACAGTAAGTTGTAACAAAATCTCTACTAAATTTAAAAATAAGTTGAGTGTGACTAAGACAATTAAACTATTTGTCAAATAGAATTTAATATGTTAATGAATTAAAGATGGTAAAAATTTCCAAAAAACTTATCCATTCCCATAAGTTAAACTCATTGTCTGCACACACTTTGTAATATCATCAGTGAGATCTACAGATTAGATGTGCAGAAATTTGCATCCAGCCTAACAATAGTCAGTTGTTGAAATAACCTTCCATCTAGCATTGTGTATGTGGATAGTTTAAGTAAATTCAAAGCAGTTTTGGAGACAAATTAATTGAATGTATGTGAAAATGAGTGGGTATTTTTGTTGTTGATGATGCTTTTAAGGTTGCTTTTTAGCATATTATTGGCAGTACTAATAGGTACTAAAGTTATTGCAGGGGAAAGATTCCAAATTAAAAAAAAAAAAGCCAATCCTGAATTAGGTTAATCAGTATGTTGCACTTTATATATAAATAACAAACAGTAAAGAAAGTAAACATTTCACTTGTGAAATTCTTTTATTTAATACAGTTGAAGCTCTATATAATGACTCCCCTAGGGGAAATGAGAAGAACAGGCTTTATATCGGAAGGGTGTTATATTGATCATTCATAAAATCAGCAGAAAACAAATAAAAGCTTAAACATTTAACGTAATTCTACTAATGCAGTATAGTGTAATGTTATTTATAATATGCACCACAGTATTAAACAAGAAAATTATAATTGGAAATTTGCATTGATTGTAGAGTGCAGTCAGGTTACAATTAAATTGTAAATTTCACTACATACCTATCAAGACCTAACAAGAGAATTGTTTCATACTTCATAAAATAATCTGTCAAAACACACTGTTTCAATCATAGAGCATGTTTTAAAAGAGAATTATTAAGGTGCATTATAGCAGTTTTTTTCACTTTTGCAGTTAGGATTCGCTTGAAAAAATCAACGTACAAGTTCTAATCCTTGATGAGCATCTTTCACTGAAACTTCTTGTTCAACCACAGTAGGTTCCTCATCTTCATCACTGCAAATTTCAAAAGATTCCATTAGACTGCAACGAGTTCCTCTTCTTTCGTGCATATCCTAAAACATTGTGTCCACATCCACTTCTGCATAATCTTTGAAGCGTAAGTTTAGGTGATGACACGCAAGCTCAAATATGTATTCCATGTTATTGGACAGTTCTTTGTAATTAATATAGGAAGAAGCATGCAAAACTTCACACATTGCATCATTTAAGGCAGTAAATCTGCATGTATGAAGCAGTTGGCAATCACTTTTTCATCTATGTCATCCAATGCTAAAACAAATAAATACATTTCCTGCATGATGTCGATTTTGCATTGAATTTTGCTTTTAGGACAGCACAATTTTGTTTAATAGCATTCTTTGGTAGTTTTTTTAAACACTGGATTACACCTTAATCAAGTGGCTGAAGAACTGATGTCATATTTGGTGGTAGGTACTTGACAGTGATTGCACGTAGGTCGTTTACTTGACAGTGAGGGATGCAGTTAACCCCAAACCATTGTTTCCAGACATCTTGGCCACCCCGATCACCGGACCTTACCACATGTGACTTTTGGTTGTGGGGTTTTTTGAAGAACCAGTTGTATCGGGAAGGATGTCAAACTCTGGCAGATCTGAAGGACAGCATTAGACGTCATGTGCTGGCTATTCCAGTTGACATTTTATGTTCTGCTGTAGAAAATGCTGTTCTTCAAATGGAAACTGTTATTGACCAAAATGGAGGACACACTAAACAATTGTAGTGCTCTTAGAGTGATTTGTATTGCCACGCACCATATAGTGACAAATTTTGTAACTAATTTTTTTTCCAATAAATGGCGAGCGCATTCTTTATTGTACCTGTTGTCCAAATTTCTCTTCGGTATGAGCCTTAGAACTCTCTCCAGAGCCCTCTACAAGGGATACTTTAATTTTAACAACCCTGTATTTGAAGCATTCTGTCATTTTTAAATAAGAATATTGCAACAGGATCTAGAACAGTTGAGCAGATGGGCTGAGAGGTGGCAAATGAAGTTTAACATTGACAAATGTAAAGTACTACATATGGGAAGCAGTAGTCCCAGAGTAACGTATCAACTCTGTGGTACCACACTAACAGTGGTAAAGAATGAAAAGGACCTGGTGGTAATTGTTCTGGCAGATATGAAGTTTTCTGAGCAGTGCAGACGGTCTGCAAGAGTAGCTCATTGTGTTTTGTCAATGATATACAGTAATTTTTCTAGAAGGGATAAGGTGATTATCCCCTTGTATAAGGCAATGGTCAGGCCACACCTTGAGTACTGTATACAGGTCTGGAGGCTTCATTTTAAGAAGGATGTAGAGCTGTTGGAACAAGTACAGAGAAGGGCGAGTGAATGGAACAAAGGTTTACGAAGAAAGGCTTAAGTTTTGCAAATTACAGTGTCTGGAGACTAGGCACCTGCGAGGTGATCTGATTGACGTGTATAAAGCCTTGAATGGCTTGAGCATGCTCAGTGTGGATGGAATTCTTCCTCTTGCTCAGAATAATCCCCTGAGAGGGCATAAATTCAAATTGAGGAAAGACGGTTGTAGGATAGATGTGCGGAAGTTTGCCTTTAGCCAGCGGGTGTTTGATTGCTGGAACAAACTTCCATCTGTCATAGAAGTTGATAGCTTAAATAGATTCAAGGCAGAACTTGACAAACGTTTGGAACGAGTGGATGGTTAAAATAAGGGGTTTTTTTTTTTTTTTGGCTGATGCTATATAAGCTTGCTTTCTTGCATCATGTGCCTATGCTAAATTCAGATTAAGAGGTAGAAATTTATGGTTGTTATAGAGAAATCCTTTTATTTTCAACCTCATTATACTGAATGTAAAATAGCATTAGGTTAATGAGAAATTGGCCAGGACCAACCTCGTAGGATGTTATAATGTTTCAGGACATTAGAAAGGGGGTCACTATAAAGAGCTTCAACCATATATTGTTAATCATTAACGTTTTTTTAGAATTTGGCAACAGGATGCACTTTAGTCCCAATTTCATTTTACTTCACTCTAGGATAAATACAGATCCTTTCCTATATAGTTTCCATTATGATATTATCAGCAGAATCATTTGCTTTCTGCCTCATAATTGCATTTCACTTAGTGACTGACAAGAGAAGTTGTCAATCAGTTGCTTGCAGGTGTCATCTTGGTTGCCTCAGGGTTTGACTCGTGGAAGGGATTCAGCAACAGATGTTGTGATATGCTGATCAGGTCTTTTTTTTTTTCCTTAATATTTTAAATCACATTTTGCACATTTTATTTTTAAATGTAATCAGAATGCTAACACAACTGATCAGAACAAAATCCTTTTGTTCAAAAATGATTTCAAAAATGCCCATATATTTTAGTACGTCATGGTACACACTGCATTTCCAATTTTGTGTGTAGTTTTACACTGTTCAAATGGAACATGCATGCTACATGCAGAATTTGAATGCTCCTATAGCATTATTCTTAGAAACATAAGACATATCAGCTTAGACTGGAAAACTTCAAGATAATTCATATGTAAACATATGAATTATCTTGAAGTTTTATTTTGAAATTTAATTGAAATGACCTTGAAAAATGTATATGTAGTGACAAAAGATGCAAGAATGCAAGTTTATACAGCAATATTAATCAGCTGAAAAGAAAAGGAAAAATTCCAACTCCCTCTTATTTGTCTAGTCCTTCCTTAAATTTAGCCAAACTATCTATTTCAAGAACACCAGATGGAAAGTTATTCAACAATCAATTATCCACTTGCTGAAAGTGAATTTCTGAACATCTGTACTGTAACTGTCCTTCCTCTTTTTAAATTTATTTCCCCTCATGTGTGCTGTCTCAAGGGTAAGGATACCATCAACATAGAGCATACTTACATACTCATTCCATTCAAAGCCATATACACTTCATTCAGATATACCTGAAGGCCCCTAGTTTCTAAACATTGCAATTTGTTGCAATGTTTAAAAAACTAATCTTATTTCAAGCTTCCAGACCCGTGTACAGTACCCAAAATGTGGCCTAAAAATTAGCTTATTAGCATTAGTAAAGGCACATGATGCAAGAAAGCAAGCTTATATTGCATGTCAAAGAAAAAAAAAAAAAAAAAAACCCTTATTTCACTCATCCACTCACTCAAAATGTTTTTCAAGTTCTGCCTTGAATCTGTTTAAGCTATCAACTTCTACAATGACAGATGGAAGTTTGTTCCACCAATCAACCACCTGCTGGCTAAAGGCAAACTTCCGCACATCTATCCTACAACCGTCTTTCCTCAATTGGAATTTATGCCTTCTCAGGCGATTATTCTGAGCAAGAGGAAGAATCCCAACCGCATTGCGCATGCTCAAACCATTCAAAGACTTTATACACCTCAATCAGATCACCTCGCAGGTGCCTAGCCTCCAGACACTGTAATTTATAAAACTTAAGCCTTTCTTCATAAGAGCAACCCTTTATTCCATTCACTAATCTTGTTGCCCTTCTCTGTACTTGTTCCAACAGCTCTACATCCTTCTTAAAATGAGGCCTCCAGACTTGTATACAGTACTCAAGGTGTGGCCTGACTGTTGCCTTATACAAGGAGATAATCACCTCCTTATCCCTGCTAGAAAAATTCCTGTATATCATTAACAAGACACCATGAGCTGCTATTGCAGACTGTCTGCACTGCTCAGAAAACTTCATATCTGCCTGCACAATTACCCCCAGGTCCTTTTCATTCTCTACCACTGTCAGTGTGGTACCACACAGTTGATACATTACTCTGGGATTACTGCTTTCCCATATGTAGTACTTTACGTTTGTCAATGTTAAACTTCATTTGCCACCTCTCAGCCCATCTACTCAACCTTTCTAGATCCTGTTGCAGCAGAGTATTGTCATTAATAATCCTGCCAACCTTCGTATTGTCTACAAACTTGGACATTAAGCCTGATATACCATCATTAATATCATTTATAAATACAGAAAACAACAATGGACCCAACACTGAACCCTGAGGGACTCCACTAATAACATTAGTCCACGAAGAGCAGTGTCCATTGATTACCACTCTGTCTTCTCCCACTCAACCATCCCTTTATTCATAGCAGCAATTTGCCTCCAATGCCACACTGCTCCAAATTGTGCAGCAGTCTTCCATGTGCAACAGTATCAAAGGCTTTTCTAAGATCCAAATATATGATATCAAAGTTATTGTTTGCATCCAGTTCCTTTGTGACTACATCATAGTATCCAATCAAGTTAGTCCTACAAGACTTTCCATTAACAAACCCATGCTGTGTCTGAGCTAAAACTGAAGTCTTGTCTAGATGATCCTGCAATGTTTCTTTAACCAGTGCCTCCATTAATTTCCCTGGAATAGAAGTTAAACTAACATGTCTGTAATTACCTGTCTCCGTTTGATCCTACTTTGTGGATTGGGGTCACATTTGCACATCTCCACTGCATGGGTACCACCCTTGAGTCCAGGGAAGCTCTCATAATTACGACTAAGGGTTTGCTTACTTCCGTTGCCGCTTCTTTTAATATAGCTAGATAGATTCCATCAACCCCAGGTGCCTTCCTTGTATTTATCTTCAACAATTGCTCCTCCACTTTACTCTCAGTTATTACAAGATTATCTAGCTTACTGCCAGAGTTGAATGCACCTCTGACATTCCCCTCCATAAATAACTCCTCATGTGTGAATGTCAATGCAAAATATTCATTTAATTTGTTAGCTACCTGAACAGGATCATCAACAGTTGAACCATTGATATCAAGTGGACCAATCTTATTCATCCCCTTCCTTCTAGAGTTTACATAATATGGAATAATCATTTCTTATCCCTGTTTGCAGAATTACTGATTAACATCCACCCCCCACCCCCATTGTCTTCAACCTCTGCTAGATATTCATTCTTAAGTTTGCATATAGTAGATATCTAATGTTTTACATGGGTTCACTTTCCATAATGTACTATCACTTTCACATTAGATTTTGACTCATATTAATTATTTTGCAAACTATTTGTATTTTGGTCATTTATACCTTAAATCTTATCTACAGGTGCGTTAACCCTGTGTTGTCTCTGTGTATAACTAAAATGATATCCATGCACCTATAGTTGATATTTGTTTTTTTTGGGGGGGTGGGGTGGATGTCATATATAGGTGTGTATATATACACTGTGATTCACTACCAGTGCGCCAAACTTGCAGGAGGTGTAGGGGGCACAAAGACGAATCGGAATCGCATAGCATTGGAGGGTCCGAAATGCCTTCGTCATGCGGTAGAGGACGTTGAACAGGAGGTCGCGTGAACAGCGATCCTACTGGAAGTCAGCATTTGCAAACTGGTTCCCGAGGCAGTAGGATGGACGAGTATTCAAACGTTGAACTGGCCGACATGCACATCGCGCATGGAGCTGCGGACTGTAACAGGCACACCGCTCTGCACTTGTACCAGGAACGTTTCCCGCACAGGCGTGCTCCTCATCATACGATTTTCACACGTGTGCACAGAAGGTACGTGAGACTGGTTGTTTCACGAGAGGTACTATGAATCAAGAGCGAACGACGAGGACGCCAGACAATGAGGAGAATGCCCTACATCTTGCAGAAGGCAATCTGAGTAAGAGTACTTGAGCGATAGGCCAACAATTGGTATTTCCCAATCCACTGTGTGGAGGATACTGTCAACAAACCAAATGAGTTCATACCATCTGCAATGCGTCAAATCATTGGAGCCTGCCGATTATCCACTCCGGAGGACTTTTGCTACTTGGTTTCTTTAACAGAAACGGTTCGCAAATGCTGACTTCAAGTGGGATCGCTGTTCAAGCAACGTCCCGTTCAACGTCCTCTACCGCATGACGAAGGCATTTCGGACTCTGCAATGCTATGTGATTCCGATTCGTCTTTGTGCCCCCTACACCACCTGCAAGTTTGTCGCACTCGTAGTGAATCACCATATATGTGTGTATATATGTACACACACACAGGCGACCCCCGATTAACAAGGTACTTCTACAACACTTTCGCCCTAACACAATTGATGAATTGCGGCAAACCTCTTATAACACGGTGTTTTTGAGCAATTGTGCAGAGAAAACCCTATTATTGTGTTGACTGCAATTTTTCAACATTTCCATTCTTTTTTTGTGAATCCCTGCTGTTGGCTCATTAGTCGTTATTCAAAAATATACTGTATATTGGGAAATTGCTGTATTTTGTTTCTGTGCTATTCAACTTATGCTTGTTCAAGACCACAAAAAAAAAAAAAAAAATTGACTTTGAAGCATTACTAAACTTTTTATTCTTAAGAACCACATTGGAATGATTTCTTTGTTGTGAATTAAATTCCAGCCCTAAATTATTCCTAAGGAACTTAGGCATAATTTAGATAACTGTTGATTTATTTAAAGAATGGTTTCTAAGTTGTTTTGTGCCAGCTGTGGAAAACTATTTAAAGCTGAAAAATCTTTAATGAGGTGTATAAAGCCTTGAATGATTTGAGCATGCTCAGTGCTGATGGGATTCTTCTTCTTGCTCAGAATAATCACCTGAGAGGGCATAAATTCAAATTGAGGAAAGACACATGTAGGATAGATTTGCGGAAATTTGCCTTTAGCCAGTAGGTAGTTGGTTAGTGCAACAGACTTCTATCCCTTGTTGTAGTAGTAGTAGTGGCATGTGATGCAAGAAAGCAAGTGTATGAGCTTATGCAGCATCAGCCAAAAAAAAAAAAAATCACACTATTCCCTCCAAATGCCTGTCCAGTTCCTCCTTAAATTTATTTAACCTATCAACTTCCGCAACGACAGATGGAAATTTGTTCCAGCAATTAATCACCCGCTGGCTAAAGGCAAATTTCCACACATCTATTCTACATCTATCTTTTCTTAATTTGAATTTATGCCCCCTTAGGTTCGTAATCTGAACAAGTGGAAGGATCCCATCAGAATTCAGCGTGCTCAATCCATTCAAGGCCTTATACACCTCAATCAGATCACAGCGCAGGTGCCTAGTCTGCAGCCTCTGCAATTTGCAGAACTTAAGCCTCTCTTGGTAAGAGGATCCCTTCATTCTCCTCACCAATCTTGTTGCCCTTCTCTGCACACGCTCAAGCAAATCTACATACTAAAATGAGGCCTCCAGACCTGTATGCAGTACTCAAGGCGTGGCCTGATCATTGCCTTATATGGAGGGACAATCACCTCCTTTTCCCTGCTAACAAAATTCCTATATATCATCGACAAAACCCCGTGACCTGCCCTGGCAGCTTGTCTGCATTGCAAAGAAAACTTCATATCTGACTGCACAATTACTCCCAGGTCTTTTTCATTTTCTACCACCTTAAGTGTAGTACCGCACAGTTGGTACGTTTCTCTGGGGTTACATCTACCCACATGCAGCACCCTGCATTTGTCAAGGTTGCCACTTCTTAGCCCATCTGCCCAAATTATCTAGATCCTGTTGCAGTAGCACACTGCCATTACTGTCATTAACAATGCTGCCAACCTTTGTATCATTTGCAAACTTTGACACTAAGCCTGATATACCTTAATCAATATCATTGATAAATATACAAAACAACAGAGGACCCAAGACCGAACCCTCTGGGATTCCACTAATAACATTAGTCCACGAAGAGCAGCACCCATTAATTACCACCCTCTGTCTTCTCCCACTCAACCATCCTTTTATCCATTGTAGCAACTTATCCTTAATACCATTCTGTCCCAATTTGTACAATAGTCTTCCATGCGCAACAGTGTCAAAAGCTTTCCTGAAGTCCAAATATATGATATCAAAATTATTTTTTGCATCCAGTTCCTTTGTAACCACATCATAATATCCTATCAAATTTGTCAGACAAGACTTTCCCTTAACAAACCCATGCTGTTTCTGACTTATTGCTGCAGTCTTGTCTAGATGATCCTGCAATGCATCTTTAACCAGTGACTCCATTATTTTACCCGGAACAAAAGTTAAACTAACTGGTCTGTAATTACTCGTGTCACTCTTCGATCCCCCATTGTGAATTGGGGATACATTTGCACATCTCCAGTCAGTGGGGACCTCCCCTGAGTCGAAAGATGCTCTCAAAATTATGGCTAAGGGTTTGCTTAGTTGCTTTGCTGCCTCCTTTAATATAACTGGATAGTTATATTCAGCCCAGGTGCCTTTCTTATGTTTAACTTCAACAATTTCTCGTCCACTTTGCTCTCAGTTATTACAAAATCATTAAGCACCCTGCTACAATTTGATAACCTTCTGCCATTTTCAAACCTTAATAACTCCTCACGTGTGAATGTAGATGCAAAATACTCATTCAGTTTGTTTGCTATCTGAGCAGGATCATCAAAAGTCGAACCATCAATATCAAGTGGACCAATCGGATTCATCCCCTTCGTTTTAGTGTTTACCGTATTTCCCCATGTATAGGACGCACCTTTTTTCGAAAAATTTGGGGTCTAAAAATTAGGTGCGTCTTATACAGTGTTTGTAGATTTTTTTTTTTTACTTGCATTTCCTGCTTTTTAACGCTTGTTGTCTTTGCACTCGTTGTTTCGCACTTGTTACCGGTATATTAGGTTAGGTTTTGCCACGTTCTGCCCAGAAATGGCTCAGAAAAGATTTTCATACAGTGCTGAATTCAAGTTATGAGGAGTTGTATGAATTTTATGATGAATAAAACTTGTTCAATAACTTTATGTAATACATTTTTTTGAAATTTCGGGCCCCAAAATTAAGGTGCGTCTTATACATGGGAGCATCTTATACATGGGGAAATACGGTATATAAGTAAAGAAATCCTTGCTGTTTTTCTTAGCATCTTTTGCCAAAGATTTCTCGTAATCTGCCTTCGCCTGCCTAACCTCCTTTGTGACCTGATTACAGACTAGCTTATATCTGCCATAGGCTTCTGAATCACTTGATAATTTATATGCATCCCATTCATTTTTCTTCTCTGTCACGAGTCTCATTAGTTTATTTGATAACCATTTAGGCCTAATACCTTGAACAGTATTTCTTAATAGGTATGAAACTTTTAGTAACTTCCATGATTAATTCGTTTAATGCTTCCCACCTAGAATTTACTGTAGGTAACATTAGTTGATCCCACTGTACAGAATTTAAAAATTGTCTGAGACCACTGTACTCACCCTTATGGAAGCAAAAACTCTTTCCTTTACCCCTGATGGTAATTATATCTTTAAGTAAATCCCACATCAGTACACTGTGATCACTGCCACCTAGTGGTTCCTTTATCTGCAAATTCTTAATACCCGAATGATCACTGCTGATAACCAGATCAAGAGTATTACCCTCTCTGGTTGCATCTTGAACATGCTGCTGCAGAAAACAATCATCCAATAAATCCACAAAAGTCTTACTAGTGTGTGAGTGACCAACCCACAAGTTCCAGTCAATATCTGGGAAGTTAAAATCCCCCATTATAAGACATTCTGATTTACTAGCCCACTCTATTTCTCTGTACAATTGTTCATTGTACTCATTCGAGTTATTAGGCCTATAACACACTCCTACTGTTATTTTTGCTTTCGCAGTGCTTATGTCACACCAAACTTACTCAACAGTGCACTGTTCATCTATTAAACTAATAATATATATTTAACTAATAACAACATTGGTAGATTCTTTTAACAGAACAGCAGTACACACTGCATAAGTAATTAACAACATTCTACTTCATTTATATGAAGATTGTAAGCAGTATAGTTTTGAATGATGTGGTCTCCCTCTGCCCCAGTACAAGTTTTTAACCAACATAATAAATTAGAATTAACATTCTCTAGGATAATGCTGTTAATTTCAGCACATGCATTACTTACTCTCCTTTTGGGATGGTCTGAATTGCCTGTGAGTCATATGTACACTTTTGCTTTAATAAAACCACAAAAGAAAAACCTAAGGGGTGATATTAGGTGAAAGCGGTGGCCAATCCACATCACCTCCATATCCTATGCACTGCTGTTTATATATGCATCATATCTAATGTTGTACTGCTGCAGTTTTGGGCACTGGGGGTGCACTCTTGCCGGAACCAAAGATGTTGTTGGGCTTCAATGTTTGCGGAAATTTTTAACCAATCAAATACATTAATGTGAAATAATTTGTATTAGTCAAGGCATATGATGATGCAAGAAAGCAAGCTTATACAGCATCAGCCAAAAAAAAAAAAAAAATCCTTCCCATTTCACCCATCCATTCATTCCAAATTTTGTCCAGTTCTGCCTTGAATTTATTTAAGCTATCAACTTCTACAACGACACATGGAAGTTTGTTCCAGCAATAAACTACCTGCTGGTTAAAGGCAAATTTCTGCACATCTGTTCGACAACTGTCTTTCCTTGGTTTCAGTTTATACTGCCTCAGGTTTGTAATCTGAGTAAGAGGAAGAATCCCTTCAGAATTGAGCCTGTCAATCCATTGAAAGCCTTATACACGTCAATCAGATCACCTCACAGGTGCCTAGTCTCCAGAAGCTGCAATTTGCAGAACTTAAGCCTTTCTTCATAAGAGCACCCCTTTGTTCCCTTCACCAGTCTTGTTGCCCTTCTCTGTACTGTTCTAGCAACTCTACATCCTTCCTAAAATGAAGCTTCCAGAACTGTATGCCATACTCAGGGTGTGGCCTGACCATTGCCTTATACAAGGGGATAGTCATCTACTTATTCCTACTCTCAAAATTCCTGTATATCAGTGCAAGACCCCACGACCTCCTCTGGCAGCCTGTCTGCACTGCTCAGAAAACTTCCCATCCGACTGCACAATTACCCCCAGGTCTCTTTCATTCTCCACTACCCTGAGTGTAACACCACAAAATTAGTACATTTCTCTGGGGTTACTGCTATCCATATGCAGCATTGCATTTGTCAATGTTAAACTTCGGTTGCCAATTCTCAGCCCATCTGACCAAATTCTCCAGATCCTGTTGCAGCAACAAACTGTCATTACTGATATTAACAACCCTGCCAACCTTTGTATCATCTGCAAACTTTGACATTGAGCTTGATATACCTTTGTCAATATCATTGATAAATACACAAATACAAAAAACAACAATGGGCCCAACACCAAACCCTGGGGGACTCCACTAATAACTTTAGTCCGCAAAGAGCAGTGTCCATTGCTTATCACTCTGGCTTCTCCAACTCAACCATCCTTTTATCCATTGTAGTGACTTGATTAGACTGGGCGATCCCGTCACCACCAAATACAGAGGATGCGGAAAGGTCAGGCAATGACCACCGCATATTCCCGGAGCAATATGGCCTTAGTTGCTAATGCTCCTAATAACAAACCAAATAACAAACAAACAAACATTGTAGTGACTTTCCCTTAATGCCATACTGCTCCAATTTGTACAATAGTGTTCCATGTGCATCAAAAGCTTTCCTGAAATCCAAGTATACGATATCAAAATTATTTTTTGCATCCAGTTCCTTTGTGACTACATTTTAGTATTCAACCAAATTGGTCAGACAAGACTTCTCTTTAACAATTCCTTACTGTGTCTGAATTATTGCTGTAGTCTTGGCACCTCCGTAGCCAGGTGGGCAGGAGCGGCAGTCCATAGCACACACTTCTTGATTTGACTGGGGTTTGAACTCGTGACCACAAAACACAGACGATGTGGAAAGGTCAGGGAATGACCACCACATATCCCCGGAGCAATATGGCCTTAGTTGCTAATGCTCCTAAAAACCAAATAGTTAATTAACTAACTTAACTTCCTCTTAGAGTTTGATAAACATCTGGTCCTCTTCTCTTTGAATAATTCTTCATGTGTGAATGTAGATGGAAAATACTCATTTAGTTTCTCAGTTATCTGAGAATGATCATCTACAATCAAACCATTGATATCAAGTGGACAAATCTGATTCATTGCCTTCCTTTTAGAATTTATATAAGTCATCAGAGTCATTAGGCCTATAACAAACTCCTACCTTCATTTTTGCTTTCCCAGTGCTTATGTCACACCAGACTGATTCAACATTGCACTGTCCAGCTGGATACACTTCCTTGGATTTTTTGTTTCTTAACTAACACCACCAGCATAACGCCTCCTCCCTTCCTATCCTGTCTGTCCTTTCTGTACACATTGTACTCCCCAAATTCCAATTCTGCATTCCTTATATCTGTATGACACCATGTCTCTGATATCCCAACAATATCTGCCTTTGATGTGTTGACCAGTACTTCAAATACATCAAATTTATTTACTATGCTCCTAGCATTGATGTATATGTGCACATGTTCTTACTCTTAGTTACCCTAACACATTCCATGTGTTTACTTGTTTCATGGCTCTCAGCAGCTACTTGCTTTCTGGACTGCTGCTCATTCCAATAGAAGCAGTGCAAGGATGATTTCCACCTCTGCCTGCAGCTACTGTTAATCTATTAGCCTGTGAATCCTCCCAAGCTAGCAGTTTTCTGACCCACCTAACATTGCCACAATAGCATCAGCAAATATTCTTGCACCCTATCCCTGTATCCCATCCCTGCTTCTACAGGGCTGGTTAACTAGTTAACCAGCCTTGCAATTAGGTTATCTTACAGTTTTTTGTAGTGATCGTGCACAAAGAAATGAGTCACTGTGACACCATATCAGAATCTTCCTTGCCCATTGAAAAGCAGGGTTCCCTGAATCTTTACTTGCATAGTACCTGATATATCTCAGACTCATCACTGTCTTTGAATTACTCATTCTCAGATTGCCAGTAACATTTTAAAATTGCTTGTTTTGCATTGTTCAAACATCAAGCATCTAACTACTGTGTTGTTTATGCTCTTCACTATGGGTGTCATTTTGCTTTTGTTCTAAGAATGTAATGGTTCCTTCCCCCAGCAAATCATGCTAATTAAAGGAAGACGAAAATGACATTCTCAGATTCTCTAGTCTCTCCATTTTGTATGTCTTGTCAGCTAATACTAATTAGGATATATAGTTTGTGGGGATATGCCAAAAGAAATGCTGGATTTTGAAGTCTAGTAAATAATTGATCTCAAAATTTGAAATGAAGTACTCTGCTGGAATAAGCCATATTGAAGGATAGAATAGGATCTGTGTGTAGAAAGAATTTATGTAGAGAAAGAAGGGAATTAATGGAAACAGTCAGTGTCAGTTTCAGAAAAATACTAACAACATGAAGGTTCATCTCCAGATTTTATTGATTGATAATCCTGAGTATCAACCACTGAAATCTGGAGAAATCATGTTATTACCCTGAATATATCTACTGAACCTGACTCAGTTTCTGTTAATTCCCATTGTTTTCTTTATAGTATAGGTTGGTCTTTTGCTAAAAATTTGGGAAAAGTGACAAAGCATACATATTTCTGTTTAACTGAATAGAAAATGGTCAAACATTTGACACTGGTATGTTCGTGTTAGGCATAGGAATTGCAGTACTTAAGCCAAGAATTCTTAGTTCTGACAGCATTGTTGATCAGGACAAAGAAGACATCACTGCAATAGTTACTAGTAATTATTAGGCATAATTTATCTGCCTAGAGATAGACTATCAGTTAGATAATTGATTTATAATTGCAAGCAGTTCTTTTTTGAGGCTACTGATAATGCTTAGCATATCGAATCATCAGAGATGTTAACATTTAATTCCCTTGTTAAGCAGAAGCTAGAATAGGTGGGATACTTTAAATTTCTGTATTGCTTTTAATTGAGAAATGTAAGAAATATTCTTGGGTTTTTTTGTAATTCTAAATATCTCATCATTGAAAGGAAATGGATTGATTGTACATTCATTTTAGGTTTTGTCTGGTGATGCCATTGTAGTTAGAGGACAGCCAAGAGGTGGACCCCCACCAGAAAGACAAGTATGCTTGTCTAGTATTATTGCACCAAAGTTAGCCCGTCGAGCAAATCCTAATATAGAAGGTTCTCAAGACGTTAAAGAGGAGGTAGTGTGTTTTTGATATTTTAAATTAAAGATGTTTATTTTAGTTTTATTTTGTTTTATATAATAAAGCCTGATTTATATAATAATAATAAAGTCTGTTTTTTATAATAATAATTGCCATTGTTTTCATTTAAAAAAAAATTTAAAATAAAGAAGTTTAAGTTTATCTTTTAATGTTTAGGCATATGCATGGGAGGCAAGAGAATTTCTGAGGAAAAAATTAATTGGAAAAGAAGTGTGTTTTATAGTTGAACATAAAAATCCTACAACAGGAAGAGAATTTGGTACTGTCTTTCTTGGCAAAGGTAATGGTTTTTTTTTTAAATCCATAATTAAAATGCAATTTCAGTACAATACAGTCTCTGTTTTATATTATTCTGTATATTAATAAAATAAATGATTACATTAGTTAATGAAATAAAGGGAAGTTCAGATTCTTATGCTTGAAATATAGATATCCATTATTGATCATGGTTTTGCTTACCCAGATTTTCTTACTTTAACTCACTAGTGAACTTGTTTGAAAACTGATTTTTTTATTGTAGAAAATGCCAAACTGATATTCAGGATTATTTGACATTGGCAAAATGATGCAAGACAGCATCATCAAAAAAAAGTATTTCTGTATTTCTCTTCTAATAATTTGCCCAGCTTAAATTTATTAACTTGCTACTTCCACAACACTGGCGGGAAGTTAATTTCCTACAAACAGTTATCCTGAAGGCAGATCTCCAGATCTCTGTCATCGAACATCCTTATTCAATTTAAATTTATGCACCCATGTATTACTTTTTAGTTTAGTGTATACTCAGCACTTTTAAGTCCTTAGGCATCCACACTTTGGTCTCTGTGCATGTCCTAATTTCCACACTGCAGTTTACAGTCTTTTGTGCCTTTGACTAATCTTGTTGCTTTTCTCTGCACCTGTTATATCTTTCCTAAAGTGATACTTTCAAGCCTGTCGAGTATTTGAGGTAAAACCAAACCATTGTGAAACAAACAAGATAATCACATATTTGTTGCTGGAAAAAATTCCTGTTTATCATAGGAAAAACACTCAGCTGTCCTAGTAGCCATTGAACTTCATCAGACTCTAAAATTACTGCCGGGTCATTATTAACTATCTAGAGCAGGAGTTCTTAACCTGGTGCTCACGAGCACCATTGTGCTCTTTAAAAAATAAATTTTGCTGACTACCAATCCTAAAATCAGTGCTCACAAGCACCTTTGCTTAAGCTAAAAAATTTATATATAAATCTTTGTATTTAAAAAAAGGTGCTTTCTGTTTCTCAACTTTCTGCGATAATTTACAAAAATCCATCCAATCTTCGCTAGAAAATCCTTTCTTTTGTTAGTGATTGGAGGAAAATTATATATTTCGCGACGTTTTAATCCCAAAAACGGTCAAGGTTTGACACTTTGACGGTATTCTTAAATTTTTTCTTATTAATTATTGTTAATTTGACATTCATTTAGTAAGAAAATTTTTTACAAAATACTTTGTTGAGAGTATGATAATTTTTTCCGTAGTGTTGCTACACACTGGGAATACTCCCTCATGCAATTCTCAATTTACTAGTTTTAACAGGTTTCTTCTAGGTTTCACTCAGTTGCATTGCTGCAGTAGGTACTTTAATGTATATTCCTGCATTTAAAGGTGATGAAAGTGTTATGGTAATAAATCTTTTGATTTTGTGTGTAAATGCTTAAATGTATTTTCTTTTAACAGATTTAACTAAAGTTACGAAACCCTTTCAAAATGGATAAGGTTTTAAAAAGAAACCGAAATGAACATGATAAGAGGGGGGAAAATGATGCATTAACACTACCTTCTCAGTCGTCTGATGTAGACCTACATGTTTCAAATGCAAAGAAATAAAAAATGGAAAAGTATGCATTTCAATCCTCTTGGGAATATGATTATTTGGTAATAGATAATAGCAGTGGAACTGGTGTAATTTGCTTATTATGTCAGGCTTGTTTGGCCGGCTATCGGAAGTTGAATTGCGAAAGATATTACTAAACATGCCATAGGAATTTTCATGAAGCTTTTCCCAAATTTAGTGATACTAGAAAAGCTAAACTTCCAGAAGGAAAAAAAAAAAAAACTTGAAAGACAAAAATATTTTAAATTTAGGTCAAGCTAATATTAGTAAAGTGTTAGCGAATCAAGTTTCATTTATTTATCAAATATAATTACCGATAATTCATTGCCTTAATCTAGTGGAGAAATAAAAAAAATTGTGTAGTGTCATCATTAGAAGTGCTTGCCAGAGTGTTTCCAGAAAAACAGAAAACTACTTTGATTAGCTAAACCAAAAATATTCCTTTCAGTAATGATATAGTTTCAAATACAGTTCATAAAATGGCAGATGTAATATTCAATGAATTCTTAGGTAGAATCCAAAGTTGTGTTTTTTTCACTGGCACTTGATGAGTTGACTGATGTTTCGGGCATATCACAACTCGTGGGCTTTGTTCGTTTGATTCAATACAATGGCAGGGGGGAAGCTCCGATTTCACCCCTCCATTCGTTCCAAATACATGTTTAGCTCAGCCTTAAATTTATTTAGGCTATCGACTTCCACAACAAAAGATGGAAGTCTGTTCCACCAATCAACTACCTGCTGACTAAAGGCAAACTTCCGTACATCTATCCTACAACTTTTCTTTCCTCAATTTGAATTTATGCCTTCTCAGGAGGTGATTATTCTGAGTAAGAGGAAGAATCCCATCAGCATTGAGCATACTGAAACCATTCAAGGCTTATACACCTCAATCAGATCAACTCGCAGGTGCCTAGTCTCCAAACACAGTAATCTGCAAAAATTAAGCCTTTCTTCGTAAGAGCAACCCTTTGTTCCATTCACTAATCTTGTTGCCCTTCTCTGTACTCATTCCAACAGCTCCACATCCTTCTTAAAATGAGGCCTCCAGACCTATATACAGTAATCAAGATGTGGCCTGACCATCACCTTATAGATGGGGATAATCACCTCCTTATCCCTGCTAGAAAAATTCCTGTATATCATTGACAAGACACCATGGTCTACTTTTGCAGACCGTCTGCACTGCTCAGAAAACTTCATATCTGCCAGCACAATTATCCCCAGGCCCTTTTCATTCTCTACCACTGTCAGTGTAGTACCACAGTGTTGATTCGTTACTCTGGGGTTACTGATTCCCATATGTAGTATTTTACATTTGTCAATGTTAAACTTCATTTTCCACCTCTCAGCCCATCTGCTCAACTTTTCTAGATCCTGTTGCAGTAGCATACTGTCATTAGTGTCATTAACAACTCTGCCAACCTTTGTATCATCTGCAAACTTCGACATTAAGCCTGATATACCATCATCAGTATCATTTATAAATACAGAAAACAACAATGGACCCAACACTGAACCCTGAGGGACTCCACCAATAACATAAGTCCATGAAGAGCAGTGGCCATTGATTACCACTCTGTGTTCTCCCACTCAACCATCCCTTTATCCATAGCAGCAATTTGCCTCCAATGCCACACTGCTCCAATTTTTGCAGCAGTATTTCATTTTAAAGGCTTTTAAAATCCAAATATCATATATTTGGATTTTAAAAGCCTTTTTAAAATCCAAATATACGATATCAAAGTTATTCCCTGCATCCAGTTGCTTTGTGACCACATCATAGTATTCGATCAGATTGGTCAGACAAGACTTCCCCTTAACAAATCCATGCTGTGTCCGAGCTATAACTGAAATCTTGTCTAGATGATCCTGCAGTGCTTCTTTAACCAGTGCCTCCATTCATTTCCCTGGAACAGAAGTTAAACTAACAGGTCTATAATTACTCATGTCGTCCTTTGATCCTCCTTTGTGAATTGGGGTCACATTTGCACATCTCCAGTCCATGGGTACCTCCGCTGAGTCCAAGGAAGAAGCTCTCATAATTATGACTAAGGGTTTGCTTACTTACTTTTCTGCCTCCTTTAATATTGCTGGATAGATCCCATCCACCCCAGGTTCCTTTCTTATGTTTATCTTGAACAATTTCTTCTCCACTTTCCTCTCAGTAAATACAAAATCATCTAGCTCACTGCCAGAGTTTAGTTCACCTCTGGCATTCCCCTCCCTGAATAACTCCATGTGTGAATCGAAATGCAGAATACTCATTTAGACTGTTAGCCATCTGAGCAGGATCATCAACAGTTGAACTGTAAATATCCAGTGGACCAATCTGATTCATCACCTTCCTTCTGAGTTTACATATGTAAAGAACTCTTTGTTATTTTTCTTTGCATCCTTTGCCAAATATTTCTCATAATCTGCCTTTGCTTGCCTAACCACCTTTGTCACTTGGTTACAGATCAGCTTATATCTATTTTAGGCTTCCATGTCACCCATTAATTTATATGTATCCCATGCATTTTTCTTCTCTGCCACATGTCTCAGTTTATCTGACATCCATTTAGGCCTAAACCTTGAACAATATTTCTTAGTTGGTATGTAAAGCCTAGTAGCATCCAAGATTAATTCTTAGAATGCTTCCCGTTTTGAATTTCCTGTTGGTAACATCATCAGTTTGTTCCACTGTATAAAATTTAAATGCTGTCTCAGACCTCTGTAGTCGCCTATACGAAAGCAAAAACTCTTCCCTTTACCCTTGATGGTAGTTACCTCTTTGATTAAATCCCACTTCAGCACAATGTGACCACTGTCACCAAGTAGTTCCTTTATCTGCAGATTCTTAATGCATGAAGAATCACTACTGATAATCAGATCAAGAGTATTACTCCGTCTAGTTGCCTCGCAAACATGCTGATGTTGAAAACAGTCATCCAATAAATCCACAAAAGCCTTGCTAGTGTGTGAGTGACCAACCCACAAATTCCAGTCAATATCTGGGAAATTAAAATCCCCCATTATAAGACTCTCTGATTTACTGGCCCACTCACTCTTTCCCTGTACAGTTTTTTTTTTTTTTTTTTTTTTTATACTCATCAGAGTCATTAGTCCTATAATTTCCTAGTGCTTATGTCACACCAAACTGACTCGACACTGCACTGCACTGTCCAGCGATGTCGACTGGCTTCACTTCCTTGGTTTTTATGTGTTTCTTAACTAATAGCATAACCCCTCCCCCCCTTCCTACCCTGTCTATCCTTTCTGTAGACGTACTCCCCAAATTGCAGTTCTGCATCCCTTATATCTGTGTGACACCACGTCTCTGATATCCCAACAATATCTGCCTTTGATGTTTTGAGCAATACCTCAAATTCATCAAATTTGTTTACTAAACTCCTAGCATTGGTGTACACGCAAGTATACCTGCACCTGTTTCTATTCTTAGCTACCCTAACACAACCCATGTGTTTACTTGTACCACAATGACTCACAGCAGTTTCTGAAATCCCCTGTATCTTGTTTTCCAGGCTGCTGCTCATTCCAATAGATGCAGTGCAAGAGTCACTTTCACCTCTGCCAGCGGCTACTGTTAATCTTTTTGTCTGTGTATCCCCCCCTCCCCCAATCTAGCAGTTTTCCGACCCACCTAACACTGCCTTGATAGCATCAGCAAATATTCTTGCACCCTTTTTATTTAAGTGTATCCCATCCCTTTAGAAGCAGTCTCTCCTGTTAACAAGCAAAGACCAGGCTGCGAAAAATTCTACCCCTTGAGCCTTGCACAATCTCTCCAGGGCCGAATTGATTGATAAGGCTCTCATCATATACATTCTCCTATCATGTGTAGGCAGAATTGGAGACACTTTCAAATACAACACTAATTCACGCCGTTTTTTTCAATAGTGACCTGTACTTGTTTGATAATTCCGCCCGTCTCCTCTTAATATCATTAGTGCCAACGTGTACAATACGATCACCTTTTGTACCCTTAAAAGATGATATCTGCTCTACAACATCATCGACCATTGCTCCTGCAGACATACCCTGGTCCTGTTCCACCTATCCTTTTTACACAATATGTTTCCCTGACAATAGAGTCACTGATAACTACTAGTTCCTATGGGACCAGCGCATTCTGCCTTGGGTGTTGTCGCTGTGTTGCGTAATGTTCAAGTGCAAGCTGTGGAATTGATGTGGGTAGCTGAAAGCTTGATGAGTCCCTCAATTTAGATCCTTCGAGAGTATCCACCCTGTCCTGCTCTCATATAGGCCCATAACAACTCTGAGTTTTCGCCTGATTTCCTCACACTCTTAACATCGCGCACACACAAAGACATTCCACTTGGCAATATCATGTCCCATACCTGATTGCTCCACAAACGTCAAGCGAGCAGTGCATTTTAAAAGGCTGTGATTCAGAGGGCAACTGCTCCCCTCAGTTCTCCCATGAGTCGCAGCACTTCCATTAGCTTGAGCCTTTTTATTTGCTGCGCTGGTCTGAGTCATGATTTAATTTCATTTCAATAAAATTCAATTTCAGTACAAAATTATAACCCAATGCAGTTATAACACTATATATATATATTTTATTATATATTTTTTTTCAGTATCGAGTATTATCTCAGAATTTCTTTATGTAACATCTGTATCAAGTTTTGTAACATTATTAATTAATGTTACAAACGTAACATTAATTAATAATGTTACGTTTGTAAAATCTAAGTCGTTATTTAGTGAAAAAAGTACAATTTAATTGATAATGAAGTTTAACAAGATTAATAAATTTTACTGATTAATCGATAATACTATATACAGGTGACCCCCGCTTAACGCTGATCATTCGTTCCGGAAAAACAGAGCGCTAAGTGAATCCGCGCTAAGCGAGCGCCGCTTTCCCATAAGGTAACATGTATCTGTGAGTTGCAGTCAGTGCCATAGGATATTTCCTAATCAATAATAAACAGTAATGAAAAGATGCACAAACGTCGGTCAAAATATTTAATATTCAAATATTTGCACATATAAAATATTCTGCATTACATACGTATAATTATATGGTAACTACTTGCGTATCAAAAGTAAACTTAAAATTCTAATTAAAATAATGAATTTAATTGATTTAATTTAATGGATGAATTTAATCATGAAAAATGTGTGGGTTTGAGTTGAACTTTGGCCCTCTTCCAAATAAACTAAAAGGGGTATTAATTTTAAATGGCCCGCAGCGTTACCACCCAACAATAAAGTCAACTGATCCTTCGCCGCTTTGAAACATGGCATGTTTTTTGTTCTTTCAATATGAAACTTCTTTTAGGCATTCGTTTCCACAAAAGTCCCGCTTCATCTATGTTAAAAACTTGTTGAGAAGTATAACACACATAATACCCCTTTTCAATAATTTTAACAAGTTCTTTTTTGAAAGTTTCGGCTCCTTGATCTGCACTAGCGGCTTCTCCCTGGATTTTAAATCTATTCTACCAGCCCTTACCAGTTTTAAATGGTTCCAATTTTTTTTTTTTTTTTTTTTTTTTAAGGCGAGTTTTCTTCAGATCATCATATTGGCTAATCTCTCTCTCTCTCTCTCTCTCTCTCTCTCTCTCTCTCTCTCTTTCTCTTTTTTTTAAAAAATATTTAACTTAACTGAATTCTGCATTGGAATATTATCTTCAATAAAATTAATCTTTCCATTTCAATCCTAATAGCCGGCCTAGTCCTAGTTGCTTGCAGTGGAACAGCTATCTTTCCCGCTGCTAAAATTAATTCTTTATTTTTTTATAATTGTTCTTACAGTTAAAGTTGCAAGTCCTAAATTATGGCACACATCCGCTTGTCGTTGACCGGAATCGATTCGCTTCAAAACGTCTAATTTAATTTTCAAATTCAGTCTTTTTCTTATATTTATAGTCTTCGTACTGCGCCCAGACGTTGTTGCTTTTTCATTCCTGTCGGTCATTATTAGCTTTTCGAAAATATAACTGCGTTGGCTGAATTAATTATGATCCAATGTTCAAGTAAACTTTCCGTTACGCACGATGTCTAATACTGTACTGAGCGATGACTAGACTTCGGATAAATGCATGTAACGCAAATATTACAAACAATATATTTGATCATTTTTTAAAATTTTGATCTCAGAACTACGTAACAAGTGACTGTACTGCAATTAAATTAGCGTGAGAGAAAATTTCACTGAGCGTGGGAAAATTCCTCAAGTCGGCGTGGGAAATGTTTTAATGCTGTTTTGCTATTCATTTTCAAGCTATCGACTCCATCAAATGAAACGATTTCGTTAAATATGTCAAAGTGTAATCTGTAAAAGAGCGTTATAGTGATCTGTGACAGCGTTATAGTCAGATACGGGTTATAATATAAGAACAGCGCTATAACGGGGGCCTGCTGTACAGTCCATTCCGGTTATTTGGACACATCGGGACTAGTGCATTTTGGCCCGATTAAGCGGCTACCCCAATTATCCGAAGTTTCACATAAATAGTTAAAAATACAATGGACCCCTCCCCTTTACAATTGGTTCACTGTACAATCAAATCACGTTACGACAAACTCGCCATAATAAAATACCGTCCACTATACAATGTGTAGTAAGCACCGGTCATTGTGATCACGTTTATGAATTGAATTTTAATTCTATTAAACAGCGATTCTAAGCTGTTTAATAGAATTAAAATTAAAGCTTAGAGAAAACAGGAGGAATATTATCCACAGGCTATAAAAGTAAAGATATATTAAGCACAAATTTACCCTTTATTACCTTACCAATTAAAAAATTAAATGATATGTGAAAATCAGAAGAATATAAGTGATAATTGGAATAATTAATACGTACTGTAATATGTACATACTAACTAGTTGACATTTCTGTTCACTGACATTTGTGGGTGGAGGTTAAAATTTAAAACAGTAAAAAGATAAGCAATCAATAACAAAGGATGCGGCACACACGAATTCACGATACGCGCAAGTGAGAACGGAGTAACGAGTTACAAAGCTTTAAAAATAGGAATTAAAAGAAGATCTGAAAATTAATTTGTTTATATGATTGAAGATTTCATGGAAGTGTAAACACATTTTACCATAATAACCCACAGAATTCCAGCTGTTGGTATTATTGCAAATTCAGTAAGATCGAGTTTACTGACTGTTTTATAACAGATTTCACTAACAGAAAAGCCCAATAAACAGGTAACTGCTAATTGTTTTATGGTTGTGACCTCCAGAATTTCGACCGAACCATGTTGTACCATTGGAGACAATCGTAGGGTAATCTCCAGTGCTGCGGTCTCCTGCCCCGATTAAACGGCATGCTGTCCCAATTAAGCGAAGTAAACCCTGGCTGTTTTCTCGATTGGGTTCTGTTTTTTTAAGATTTTCCCGAAATAAATGGCTGCCCAAATAACCGGAATCCACTGTATTATACTAAGCTAACACTATCTAGTGTGAAGATATAACGTATTTTATAACTATGGCAGCAAGTTACGAACGGTAAATCTACGGACACTTAAGTATTAATTAACTTCCAAAACTTCGCTATCTAAATTCAGAATAAACTACGTATAGAAAATAATTTAATATAACAATTAAGTCAATAAAGCGGCTAAATATAGCTAAAAACTTGCATTCACCAGAGCTGCAAAACTTGTAAAACACATGGATTGAATACTCGTACCGATACTAAGTAATAACTTACTTAGTATCGGTAAGATACTAAGAATTAAATTGAGAGTAGGAGTGTGCTATAGGCCTAATGACCCTGATGAGTATAATAAGATATTGTACAGGGAAATAGAGTGGGCCAGTAAATCAGAGAGTCTTATAATGGGGGATTTTAATTTCCCAGATATTGACTGGAATTTGTGGGTTGGTCACTCGCACACTAGCAAGGCTTTTGTGGATTTATTGGATGATTGTTTTCTACATCAGCATGTTTGTGAGGCAACAAGAGGGAGCAATACTCTTGATCTGATTATCAGTAGTGATTCTTCATGCATTAAGAATCTGCAGATAAATGAACCACCAGGTGGCAGTGATCACAGTGTGTTGAAGTTGGATTTACTCAAGGAGGTAACTACCATCAGAGGTAAAGGGAAGGGTTTTTGTTTTCGTAAAGGCGACTATGATGGTCTGAGACAGTATTTAAATTCTATACAGTGGGACCAACTGATGATGTTACCAACAGCAAACTCAAAATGGGAAGCATTCAAGAAACTAATCTTGGAGGCTACCAGGCTTTACATACCAACTAAGAAATATTGTTCAAGGTTTAGGCCTAAATGGTTGTCAGATGAACTAATGAGACATGTGGCAGAGAAGAAAAATGCATGGGATACATACAAATTAATGGGTGACATGGAAGCCTATGATAGATATAAGTTGGTCTGTAACCAAGTCACAAAGGAGATTAGGCAGGCAAAGGCAGACTACGAAAAATCCTTGGCAAAGGATGCAAAGAAAAGCAGAAAAGAGTTCTTTACCTATTTAAACTCAAGAAGGCAAGGGATGAATCAGATTGGTCCACTGGATATTGATGGTTCAACAGTTGAGGATCCTGCTCAGGTGGCTAACAATCTAAACGAGTATTTTGCATCTACATTCACACATGAGGAGTTATTCAGGAAGGAGAATGATGTAGGTAAAGTAAACATTGGCAGTGAGCTGGATGATTTTGTAATAACTGAGAGGAAAGTGGAGGAGAGATTGTTGAGGATAAACATAAAAAAGGCACCTGGGGTGGATTGGATCTATCCAGTTATATTAAAGGAGGCAGCAAAGGAAGTAAGCAAACCCCTAGCCATAATTATGAGAGCTTCTTTGGACTCAAGGGAGGTACCCATAGACTGGAGATGTGCAAATGTAACCCCAATTCACAAAGGAGGATCAAAGGCTGACACAAGTAATTATAGACCTGTTAGTTTAACTTCTGTTCCAGATAAATTAATGGAGGCACTGGTTAAAGAAGCACTGCAGGATCATCTAGACAAGAATTCAGTTATAGCTCAGACGCAGCATGGTTTTGTTAAGGGCAGGTCTTGCCTGACCAATTTGATTGGATACTATGATGTAGTCACAAAAGAACTGGATGCAGGGAATAACTTTGATATTATATATTTGGATCTTAGAAAGGCTTTTGATACTGTTGCACATGGAAGACTGCTGCACAAATTGTAGCAGTGTGCCATTGGAGGCAAATTGCTGCTATGGATAAGGGGATGGTTGAGTGGCAGAAGACAGAGAGTGGTAATCAATGGACACTGCTCAACGTGGACTAATGTTATTAGTGGAGTTCCTCAGGGTTCAGTGTTGGGTCCGTTGTTGTTTTCGGTATTTATGAATGATATTGATGATGGGATATCAAGTTTAATGTCCAAGTTTGCAGATGATACAAAGGTTGGAAGGGTTGTTAAGGACACCACTGACGCTATGCTGCTGCAACAGGATCTGGAAAGGTTGAACAGATGGGCTGAGAGGTGGCAAATGAAGTTTAACATTGACAAATGTAAAGTACTACATATGGGAAACAGTAACCCCAGAGCAACGTATCAACTCTGCGGTACTACACTGACAGTGATGGAGAATGAATAGGACCTGGGGGTAATCTGCAAGAGTAGCTCATGGTGTCTTGTCAATGATATACAGGAATTTTTCTAGCAGGGATAAGGAGGTGATTATTCCCTTGTATAAGGCAATGGTTAGGCCACATCTTGAGTACTGTATACAGGTCTGGAGGCCTCATTTCAAGAAGGATGTAGAGCTGCTGGAACGGGTATAGAGAAGGGCAACAAGATTAGTGAATGGAACAAAGGGTTGCTCTTACGAAGAAAGGCTTAAGTTTTGCAAATTACAGAGTCTGGAGACTAGGCACCGGCGAGATGATCTGATAGAGGTGTATAAGGCTTTGAATGGTTTGAGCATGCTGAATGCCAATGGGATTCTTCATCTTGCTCAGAATAATCAGCTGAGAGGGCATAAATTCAAATTGAGGAAGGACGGATGTCGGATAGATGTGCGGAAATTTGCCTTTGGCCAGCGGGTGGTTGGTTGTTGGAACCGACTTCCATCACTTGTTGTTGAAGTTGATAGCCTAAACAAATTTAAGGCTCAACTGGACAGGTATTTCGAGCGGACGGAGGGGTGAAATGGGAGTGGTGTTTTTTTCTTTTTTTTTTGGCTGATGCTGAATAAGCTTGCTTTCTTGCATCATATGCCTCTACTAATGCTAATGCTTACACAATCTCTATCGAAGTTAAAAATTAAACTAAGTATCGTAACTAGAAATATAAAGCTACTCTAGAAAATAAATTAATATGCCAATTTAAGTCAATAAAACAGCAAAAGTTTAAAAAAAAAACTTCTCTATTTCCGGAGCCGTAAAACCTTTGCCTGCACAGGCTACTCTTCATCAAATAACTCGCCATCTTCATTATTCATTTTTCGTTTATTTGAAATAAAAGAAACGCTCTCCTCAACCTCATTCACAATGGAATTTCTCACAAAAGGATCCATTGAAATACTTCCATTTCTAGGAAGGCCCCCATCGATTCAAATAGTCATTGCAGATTTGTTAAAATGATTTAACTGATCCCTTAAATAATTTTACCTCAACCTTGTTTTATTTTTCTTCTAATTCTGAAATGATTTTCTTAATTTTCATTGGTAAAAATTCTTGATGAGTTCCTTCACTCAACTTTAATTTCAATTAATTTAAATTGACAAAAGTTTCACACAGAAATATCTTGAGATTCAATTTTAGAATATGTTTTATGAAAAGCTGACGCTTGACTATGAATGAAAAATAACCACAATTCAGCTAACGGATCATTAAAAAAGTTTTGAAAACTGTGGGACATCTTTCTTGTTCCAAAAAATACAAATTTAGCGGCTTAAAAAGTTTCAAAATCCCTTCTAAAGACGGTAGAAGAGTCAACCATCGTTTTGCTGTAACCTAGTAGTTTTTTATACATCACATATTTCCTTAAATTTTTCAATTCTAATTGTGTAGATGTAAAAGTATGAATAAATTTTCACTAATACAACTTCAATATCAACTGGGAGGCATTCTACACCAATACTAATGCAGTTGTTGCATACATGGCTGACACAATTGACACTAATCAACTTATTGCCAAAGGTTCTTTGAATTTTATGGAAAACGTTTTTGCCTTTTATTTGGGGACCACCAAAATTACAATTGATATTGTCCACACATAAAGCAATTAAATTTTCAGTAGTTTCATATCTGTCCAGTGATTTGTTGATGCAAGTTGTTATTATGTCAGAATTTTCACCTGGTAGTTGCTTTACACACAAAACCTTAACTTTAACACCTTGGTTTGGTAAAAAATTACCTTACAAGAATCGAGCACAACTTTATATTACCATGATTAGAACAGTCTGAATAAATGGTAACATCATTTACGTTAGATAAATCAGCTTTGACTAAAGTAACAGAGTATGGACCAAAAACATTTTGAACAATAACTTCCATTTTTACCCTAACACAAGAATATTTTTCATCAAAACATTTTTGATTAATTTTGAAGGGCAGTCATTTGAACGAAATGTATGATTATGTTGCACTGAGTGATAACACCAAGTTGCTTCTTTAAGGGCCACTTTGTCATCAAAAGTTTTGCTTCTGAAGGATAAGGTTATCAGTTTACTTGATGAAGCCCTAACATCAGCTTCTTTGTGTTTTGTTGTGTGTAAATGCTGTATAATTGCTGTTTTGCCACTATTTCCGATACTAAAATTAGCTGAACATTTCTCACACCTGACATAACTTTGCACACTATCTTTTTCAATGAAAGGAAACTTTTCCTGCAACTTTTTGTTGAAATCGCATTTTCTTTTAGATGCCATATGGATAAAAAATTAAAAATTAATTTAATCAAATCTCATGATAAGAGTATCACATTGCAAAAGTACCTAATTATACATTAGCAACACTCTTACCCCAAATTCTAATTGTTTAAGCTTTGCATGTACTTTTTACAATAGCAAAAGCAGAATAGATATTTTCAGCAGCAGATAACTAACTCAAAAGTCTTTTCCACGAGAATATTCTCTCTACATCAGGTCTTCCCCAAAACACTTGTGTCGTAAATATACTATAAAACACCAATGCATTTTAAGTGAGCCATGATGTTATAAGAAGCAAATATTAGTAAAGATTTTGTGCAATCAGACCATGTATTAAGTGGTTCCATTCGTACAATAAAAATTAAATGACTAAACGAAAATAAAGGACAAAAGTGGGTGTTTTCTTGAAATAAAGGACTGTTCTTTATAACAAAGGATGTCTGATCACCATACCTATAGTAGTAATTTGACTCTAATGTAACACTATTTGTGGGAACCTGAGTGAGGTCTAAGGTTCTGAGAGGGGATAGTAAAATGAAACCAGATAATTTTCACTTTTATAAATGATCCCAGAACAGCCATAAATGCAAATTAAGGGCAAAGAAGTTTTGACTGGATTAGCGAAGGAGTTGTAACCTATTATTAGCAAAATGATGCAAGGAAGCAAAGCTTATGCAGCAGAGCCAAGTGTGTGCGCGTGCGCACACGCACACACATTCCCCTATTCCTTACAATAATTGTTCCAGCTGTTTCTGGAGCCGGTCATGGGATTTTTGAGCCCTGCACGATTTCAACAATTTCATGCTCTTTTCTACTTGGTCACACACAGGGGAAACTCCCAATATTGAAAATTCAATAAATCTCTGTTGGTTATCATGCAAATGAAAAACGCAGGATCAAATTAAGTGTATTCTCAAAATTTATACACATGTTGAAAATCTGCATCATCTGTCACATCCATGCATTGAAACGTACATGCCACTTCTTTATGGCAACATATCCAATTGTGCCATTCTCATGGAAAAGTGTATAGCATCCAATTTTTTGGAGCACACTGGTTTTTCAATTGACATTTAGTATTAATAGTGGCAAGTGATGTAATAATGAAGTAAACTGGTATAGCATCAGCCAAAAAAAATAAATAATAAAACCACAACTTATTTATCCCCACTGATAATTGGTCTAATTCTTCCTTAAATTAATTAAAGCTGCCCAATTCACAATCCTAGATGGAAGTTAATTCCAACAGTGAACTACCCTCTGACTGATCTGAAAGAAAATTTCCACACATCTATCCTGCAACCATCCTTCCTCAATTTAAATTTATGCCTCTTTATGTAGTAGTAGTAGAGCGGCATGTGATGCAAGAAAGCAAGTGTGTGAGTTTATGCAGCATCAGCCAAAAAACAAAAAAAAAAAAAAAAAATCACACCATTCCCTCCAAATGCCTGTCCAGTTCCTCCTTAAATTTATTCAACCTATCAACTTCCACAATGACAGATGGAAGTTTGTTCCAGCAATTAACCACTCGCTGGCTAAAGGCAAATTTCTGCACATCTACCCTACATCCTTTTCTTAATTTGAATTTATGCCCCCTTAGGTTCATAATCTGAACAAGTGGAAGGATCCCATCAGAATTCAGCGTGCTCAACCCATTCAAGGCCTTATACACCTCAATCAGATCACAGCGCAGGTGCCTAGTCTCCAGCCTCTGCAATTTGCAGAACTTAAGCCTCTCTTGGTAAGAGGATCCCTTCATTCCCCTCACCAATCTTGTTGCCCTTCTCTGTACACACTCAAGTAAATCTACATACTTCCTAAAATGAGGCCTCCAGACCTGTATGCAGTACTCAAGGCGTGGCCTGACCATTGCCTTATACAGAGGGACAATCACCTACTCCCTGCTAGCAAAATTCCTATATATCATTGACAAAACCCCATGACCTGCCCTGGCAGCCTGTCTGCATTGCTCAGAAAACTTCATATCTGACTGCACAATTACTCCCAGGTCTTTTTCATTTTCTACCACCTTAAGTGTAGTACCACACAGTTGGTACGTTTCTCTGGGGTTACTTCTACCCATATGCAGTACTTTGCATTTGTCAAGGTTAAACTTCAGTTGCCACTTCTTAGCCCATCTGCCCAAATTATCTAGATCCTGTTGCAGTAGCACACTACCATTACTGTCATTAGCAACCCTGCCAACCTTTGTATCATCTGCAAACTTCGACATTAAGCCTGATATACCTTCATCAGTATCATTGATAAATATACATGGACCTAACACCGAATCCTGTGGGACATCACTAATAACATTAGTCCACGAAGAGCAGCACCCATTGATTACCACCTTCTATCTTCTCCCACTTAACCATCCTTTTATCCATTGTAGCAACTTACCCTTAATACCATTCTGCTCCAATTTGTACAATAGTCTTCAATGCGCAACAGTTTCAAAAGCTTTCCTGAAATCCAAATATATGATATCAAAATTATTTTTTGCATCCAGTTCCTTTGTAACCACATCATAATATCCTATCAAATTTGTCAGACAAGACTTTCCCTTAACAAACCCATGCTGTGTCTGAATTATTTCTGCTGTCTTGTCTAGATGATCCTGCAATGCATCTTTAACCAGTGACTCCATTATTTTACCCAGAACAAAAGTTTAACTAACTGGTCCGTAATTACTCGTGTCACCCTTCGATCCCCCTTTGTGAATTGGGGGATACATTTGCACATCTCCAGTCCGTGGGAACCTCCCCCGAGTCCAAGGATGCTCTCATAATTATGGCTAAGGGTTTGCTTAGTTGCTTTGCCGCCTCCTTTAATATAACTGGATAGATCCCATCCACCCCAGGTGCTTTTCTTATGTTTAACTTCAACAATTTCTCCTCCATTTCACAATTCACAATCCTAGATGGAAGTTAATTTCAACAGTCAACTACCCTCTGACTGATCTGAAAGAAAATTTCCACACATCTATCCTGCAACCATCCTTCCTCAATTTAAATTTATGCCTCCTTATGTGTATTGTCTCAGCACGATATGGATGCCATCAACATTTAGTTTTCTCAGTCCATTGAAAGGCATAATCAAATGCCTCAATCAGATCTCCTTGAAGGTGCCTAATTTACAAACGTTTCAATTTGCAGAACTGAAGTCTTTCTTCATGAGATTACCCTTTTATTTCCCACACTAACCTTGTTACTATTCTCTGCTGTTTTTTTTTTTTTTTTTTTTTAGCAATGATGGATATGTTCCAACAGATCCGTCATTCTTAAAGTGAGGCTTCCAGACCGTATGCAGTACTCAAGATGTGGCATAACAATTACCTTATACAGCAGCAGCATAATTATCTCTATTTCTGTTGGCAAAATTCCTGTATATCATTGGCAAAACCCCACACGCTATCCTAGCACCCATCTACACTGCTCAGAACTTCATCTCTGATAGCACATTTACCCACAGGTCTTTTTTCTTCTCCACTACAATGAGGGTGATATTACACAGTTAATATTACTCCTGGATTACTAATACCCATATCTTTGTAGTGCCATACCTTGAGTATTATTATTAGCCACCCTGTCAGCAGGATATGCCTTCATCACTATCATTAATAAATATTTGAAACAATAATGGACCCAGCACTTGAACTCTGGGGGGGACTCTACTAATAACTTAGTCCAAGAAGATTAGTGCCCATTAACTCACTGTCTTCTTCCAATCAGCTATCCCTTTATCCATAGCAGTAACTTGGTCCTAATGCCACTGCTCCAATTTGTCTTTCATGTGGAACAATATCAAAAGATTTTCTGAAATCTCAGTTTATGATGCCAGAATTGCTGTTTACAACCAGTTATTTTGTTGCTGCATCATAGTACCTAGTCTTCTTGGTCAAGAAAGATCTTCCCTTAATAAATCCATTCTGTGATTGCTGTATAACTGTATTCCTGTCTAGATGCTCCGGGATTACTTTTTTAACTAGGGATTCCATTATTTTCCCTGGATCAGAAATAAAGCTAATAGGTACTTAATTACTGATTAAAACTTTTGATACTGATTTAAACTTTTGATAACCATTTGTGAATTGGAGAGATATTCACACCTTTTATGAATGCTTGCATAAATGTCTAGAATTTTGCTTACGTCTCTTATATAATTGGATAGATCCTACCCACTCTAGGAACCTTATTTACTTTTAGCTTTACCAGCTTCTCTTCCACTTGTTCCTTCTTCTGGCATTCCCATCCATGAAAAGTTTGTAACATATGAATATAGACTCGGATTACAGGCAACTCTAGGTTTGAACGAGTTCTGTTCCAAGATGTTCATTATACATTTTGTTCGTTATGTGTATCTTGCATCTTTTTACAATACATATCTTATACATTAGCAGCCATTTTAAAGCATTAAAACCATGTACTAAACGTCGAATGGTCTATACAATATGTTTTATTATAATGTACGTATGCATTATGGTTTATTGTATATGATATGTAATGTAAAATAAAGTATGAAAATAATAAAAAACAAGATATAGTACTTGTTAATTTTAATTAAAAACATAGAGTTACAAAATAGAAATAAAGAAAATGAGTACAGTACTAATATAATATATGTACTGTACATACATATGTATTCAACTTTTATTCGTCAATATCTTCATCAGAGTTCAATATTCTCCACGTAAGTGACACTAGGTGCAAATGAGGTAGATGGAAGGACATCTGATAATGAAGAAACAGCTGGGTTTTGTACTCTTTTAAAATGTTTTTATAGAAGATTGCACAGTTACTTTTTTTTTTTTTCTTCAAAAATCTCACTGTAGCATGCTATAGACAGTCATAAATGCTTCTTTCATTTTTGCAATTCTTTCCATATTTGCGTCGTCTTCTTCAAAGATTGCCATTTCCTCAGAAATTTATTTAAAAGCTGCAGTCATTTTCTGCCCTGTAAATGTTTTGGGAAGCTTTGGAATATCAGGTTCTTCTGTTACTTCAGAATTTTGATGTCTCTATTTCAATTATTTCATCGGTTGTTAATTCCTCAAAATGTGAGTCCAAAAGCTCTCTCACATCGGTCACATCAAGTGGTCACATATGTATTCAACTTTTATTCGTCAATATCTTCATCAGAGTTCAATATTCTCCACGTAAGTGACACTAGGTGCAAATGAGGTAGATGGAAGGACATCTGATAATGAAGAAACAGCTGGGTTTTGTACTCTTTTAAAATGTTTTTATAGAAGATTGCACAGTTACTTTTTTTTTTTTTCTTCAAAAATCTCACTGTAGCATGCTATAGACAGTCATAAATGCTTCTTTCATTTTTGCAATTCTTTCCATATTTGCGTCGTCTTCTTCAAAGATTGCCATTTCCTCAGAAATTTATTTAAAAGCTGCAGTCATTTTCTGCCCTGTAAATGTTTTGGGAAGCTTTGGAATATCAGGTTCTTCTGTTACTTCAGAATTTTGATGTCTCTATTTCAATTATTTCATCGGTTGTTAATTCCTCAAAATGTGAGTCCAAAAGCTCTCTCACATCGGTCACATCAAGTGGTCACATATGTATTCAACTTTTATTCGTCAATATCTTCATCAGAGTTCAATATTCTCCACGTAAGTGACACTAGGTGCAAATGAGGTAGATGGAAGGACATCTGATAATGAAGAAACAGCTGGGTTTTGTACTCTTTTAAAATGTTTTTATAGAAGATTGCACAATTACTTTTTTTTTTTTTTCTTCAAAAATCTCACTGTAGCATGCTATAGACAGTCATAAATGCTTCTTTCATTTTTGCAATTCTTTCCATATTTGCGTCGTCTTCTTCAAAGATTGCCATTCCCTCAGAAATTTATTTAAAAGCTGCAGTCATTTTCTGCCCTGTAAATGTTTTGGGAAGCTTTGGAATATCAGGTTCTTCTGTTACTTCAGAATTTTGATGTCTCTATTTCAATTATTTCATCGGTTGTTAATTCCTCAAAATGTGAGTCCAAAAGCTCTCTCACATCGGTCACATCAAGGTAGAGAGGTCCATAAAATGGACCTCTACCTTGATGTGACCTCTACATTTTATTGTCCAATTCAACAATTTCCTGATAATTGAAAATTGATACTGTTTGCACCTGGAAGACTACTGTACAAATTGGAGCAGTATGGCATTAAGGGCAAGTTGCTACAATCGATAAAAGGATGGTGGAGTAGGTGGGAAGTTTTCTGAGCAGTGCAGACAGGGAGAAGACAGAGAGCGGTAATCAATGGGTACTGCTTTATGTGGACTAATGTTATTAGTGGTGTCCGTCAGGGATCAGTGTTGGGCCCATTTTTGTTTTGTATATTTATCAATGATATTGATGAAGGTATATCAAGCTTAATGTCAAAGTTTGCAGATGATACGAAGCTTGGCAGGGTTGTTAATAGCAGTAATGACAGTATGCTGCTGCAACAGGATCTGAAAAAGTTGGGTAGATGGACTGAAAAGTGGCAACTGAAGTTTAACATTGATAAATGCAAAA
This sequence comes from Mastigoproctus giganteus, assembly GCF_048544385.1. Taxonomy (NCBI): domain Eukaryota; kingdom Metazoa; phylum Arthropoda; class Arachnida; order Uropygi; family Thelyphonidae; genus Mastigoproctus; species Mastigoproctus giganteus. The sequence goes on along the minus strand of NC_143580.1, from coordinate 115,153,676 downwards.
TACTGCATGAGGGTAGCAGTAACCACAGAGAAATGTACCAACTATGTGGTGTTACACTCAGGGTAGTGGAGAATGAAAAAGATCTGGAGGTAATTGTGCAGTTAGGTGGGAAGTTTTCTGAGCAGTGCAGTCAGGATGCCAGAGTAGGTCATGGGGTCTTGTCAATGATATACAGGAATTTTGCTAGTAGGGATAAGTAGGTGATTATCTCCTTGTATAAGGCAATGGTTAGGCCACACCTTGAGTACTGTGTACAGTTCTGGAAGCCTCATTTTAGGAAGAATGTAGAGTTGCTAGAATGAGTATAGAGTAGGGCAACAAGACTGGTGAAGGGAACAAAGGGGTGCTCTTATGAAGAAAGGCTTAAGTTCTGCAAATTGCAACTTCTGGAGACTAGGCACCTGCGAGGCAATCTGATTGAGATTTATAAGGCCTTGAATGGATTGAGCAGGCTCAATGCTGATGGGATTCTTGCTCAGAATACAAACCTGAGGGGGCATAGATTCAAATTGAGGAAAGACAGTTGTAGAATAGATGTGCAGAAGTTTGCCTTTAGCCAGCAGGTAGTTGATTACTGAAACAAACTTCTGTTGTTGTGCAAGTTGATAGCTTAAATAAATTCAAGGCTGAACTAGACAAACATTTGGAATGAATGGATCAGTGAAATGAGATTTTTTTTTTTTTTTTTTTTTTTTGGCTGATGCTGTATAAGCTTGCTTTCTTAGATTGTGTGCCTCTACTAATGCTAAAAAAAAAATTATTGCAATAAATAAATTTTTCAAAAGTTTATTTATTTAAATCTTAGTTATGTTCACTGTATGTTTGGCATTTTGTTTTTTAAGGAACTCTGTCTATTAGCGACTAAGAAATTTTGAATGAATTGCGACGTTCCTTATAGCGAATGTTCATAAATCGAATGTTTCTAAACTGAGAGTTGTCTGTAACTGTTCATCTGATAAGCAACCTGAACAAGGTCATTCAGCAGTTATACCATTCATATCTAATGGGCCAATGGATTCATCTCTTTTCTCCTAGTGTTCACATAAGTAAAAATTGTTTGGCACTTTCCTTTGACAACAATTTCTGCCTAAGCTTCCCCCCACCCCCGAATTGATTGCAAACCAATGTATACTTTGCCGACCGGGCTAGCCGGGTGGGTAAAGTGCCTGCCTGGCAACCCAAAGGTCGCGGGTTCGAATCCCGCCTCGGGCTTGGATCAAAGTACTGCAAAAAACCTTGGGAGGTGCATTATGGCCACAGAAGCCGATGCGCCAACAACTACAAAAAAAAAAAAAAAAAAAATGTATACTTTCTGTATGTTTTTGTATCCTCTGATACACATACCACATATTTTTTTTTCTCTGTTACTAGTCTCATCAGTTCATCTGACATCCATATAAGTTTAAACCTTGAACAGTATCCTTCAGTTGGTTTAAAAAGCCTAGTTGCTTCTGTGATTACTTCCCTAAATGCTTCCTGTTTTAGAATTAACAGTTGGTAATTTTCTGAAGGGATTGTTGTTGGACTATCCCCCCCCCCCCAATGAAAATATTATTTTAAACAGCTGCTTATCACTCTTACAAAATTTAAAATGTAGGAGACTGACAGTTTCATCCTTGCATAAAATGTGGACATTGTAGGGTTATCAGAGATATGGTGTCAGTCAGACGTAAGGGATGCAGAACTTGAATATGGTGAATACAGTACTTCATTCAAAATTGTGTCGAGTGCAATGTTGAGTCAGTTTGATGCAACAACGGAAGCAGTGGGAAAACAAAAATGTGTATGGGAGTCTGTTATAGGCAAGTAGTAGTGGCAAATGATGCAAGAAAGCAAGTTTATATAGCATCAGCCAAAAAAAAAAAATCCGACACACCTAACCTATCCATGCCCTCCAAGAATTTTTCTAACTCTTCCTTGAATTTATTGAAACCACCCCTTTCCACAACAGTTGGAAGCTTGTTCCAACAACCAACCACCTGCTGGCTGAAGGCAAACTTTTGCGCACATATCTTGCAAACATCCTTCCTCAACATGAATTTATGCCCCCTCGTGTGTAGTCTCAGAAAGAGAAAGAATGCTGTCAACATTTAGCTTACTCAATCCATGGCACCTCCGTAGCCAGGTGGTAAGGAGCAGCAGTGCATAGCACATGCTTCTTGATTAGACCGGGGTTCGAGCCCGTCACTACCAAATACGGAGGGTGCGGAAAGGTCAGGGAATGACCACCGCATATCCCGGAGCAATATGGCCCTAGTTGCTAATGCTCCTAAAAACCAAATAACTAACAAACAAACTCAATCCATTCAAGGCCTTAAACCCCTCAATCAGATCTCCCCACAGGTGCTATCTCCAGATGCTGCAATTTGCAGAACGGAAGCCTTTCTTGGTAAGAGCACCCTTTTGTTCCCTTCATCAATCTGGTTGCCCTAAGTGACTGTGATGAGTTTAATAAATAACTATACAGACAAATAGATGTATACCAGTCAATCAGATTTACTTTATTTAATTTGTTCAAAAGTGATGACTGTAGTCCATGTTAATGAAGAATTGATTATTACTAAGTCTTATACTGAGGGATTTTAACTTGTTAAGTAAAACCCTCAAAGTCTATGGTTAACCATACAGTGCTGGTGCCCATGTTATAACAGCTGGTGGCAGTTCTGCTAGATGATTGGTATACTCTAAACACATTTCAAAACCCGAAAAACAATTTTGTTTACAGTTAAAAAAATAAAATTACAGTCATAAAATATAAAGATGAAATTGTTAGTCTCCTATGTTTTAAATCTTGTAACAGTGATGAGTAGCCATCTAAAATAACATTTGCATTGAGGGATAAGAATTGTCCAACAACCCCTTCAGCAAAGTCTGAATGAAATAATACTTGGAAAGTTTACTTCCTTTTCAATTTATAAATTCTGAGAGGCCCAATAAATAATTGCCTCTCAATATGCTCATTGGCTTTGACAATTGCCTCAGTGGGCAAATTTAATTGTATTATATTTACCGGGCTTTCAAATTAGCAAATTTTATTCAGAAGCTTAAATTTTCAGGATGGAAAATTTACGTTACAGAATTGCATCACAAGAAAAATTTGTATTTACTCACTTGGAAGGTTTGTAGATTCTTGGGGGTTTGGTTTAGAGCATACCTGAACACAACATTTTCTATTTAATCTGAATGCAACTTTTATATCTAGTAAGATCAACTTTGTCTCCTCTGAAACTTAATTATTTGATAGGTGTCATATTTTGAGAGCAGTGGATAGTCAGAATAATTCAGCCATTCTCTTCTAATGATGTCACACTTGATTGTTTTTAATATAAATTTACTATTGGAAATTATGTCAGCAATGATACACATTTTTCTTGCAACAATATTAAAAAAATAAATAAATAAATAAAAATAATATATATGTATAATAAGAATATTAAGGTTGTTCTGTTTGAAGGATTCTATTTTCTATCAAATTTCTTTACTGCAGTGATCTGTGTTGTTGTGATAATACTGCTTGTTGAGAAATATTCATGTATTTTTTACAAGGCCTTTTCCATCAAAAACTTCAGAACTTGAATTGTGTAATTGGCAGTTTGTCCTTGCAGAATGAATTTGAGTGGGCAATATATATACAGTAAGACCCCCCCCCCCCGTATCCGCGGGAGATACGTTCCAAGCCCTACTGTAGATGGCTGGAACTGCAGATATAAGCGAACATCTTCTGACTCCATATGTAACATAACTTGATTTTCTTGTACATACATATGCATAATACAGTTTAATTGATAAATTAAACACACAGTAAGGCATTACCAACATTAAATACGGTAATAATAAAGTACAGCAGACTCTCGATTTACTGGGACTGGATTAACTGGAACACTTCAATACTCCAAATTAAAAAAAAAAAAAAAAAAAAAAAAACAGAAATCATAAAATTCAAGTAATATCTAGAATTGGTATAAACAGATATTTTGCAAGTTTTAAATAAGCAACAAGAACCGGCATTATAAGTCGTTATTGGGAGATTAGTGTACCTATTGTCTTGCAACCCCCACTGTCTTCACACCTACTGCTCAAAACAAAAAAGCGACCAAATGTTTAATTTGATTTAGTGCATCGCATTGATTGTTGTGTTCCGTTGCACCGCAAAAGGACAAATTTTGTTTCGTGATTTACATCAGGAATGTCGGATTTTTTTTTTTTTTTTTTTTTTCCCCTGCTTGGAAATCGCTAAAATGATGGGCAAAATCGACATTGTAAAAAATAAAGGGAAGCATGGTTACTGGACACGCGAGTAGTAAGTGTTAAGTTTTTTTTTTTTTTTTTTTTTTTTCTGTGGTTAACCGTGGGTAACTGAATCAGTGAATACCGAATCAGTGGTTATGGGGGGGCACAACTATATATATATTACATAAGCTCAATTTTTTTCTACGTTTTATTAATGTTTTAGAAATAAACAAGGAGCTACCTTTTTATTCAATCAATAGGATTTCTTCTTTACCAATTCTCCTTATGTGAATAAATTACGAAATAATATATATATATTATTTATTTATTTATTTATATATTTTTTTTTTTTTTTTGTCTTGAAAATCAGCCTTCCGCTGTGCCCAGTTTTCTTTGGATTATACTAAATATCCATGTTTCACCTTCTGATGGAGTTATCCAAAAGGTTTGGTTTTGGTTTGAATTTACTCCAGAAGGTGTAAAAAAATTCAAAACCTGTTCTTGTCTCAGTCATTCATGAGTAGGGTTGGGAAAAGTTGATACATATTAGAACTTTTGAATTATTTTATTTATTCACCCTTCAATTTTGCTTACATATGGACTCGAATATACAGAAACTAAAAATTCATTGCTCTCCAAATGTTAATCTTTATCTGAAACTGTTAGTAACTAAAATGCATTATTGTTATCATTTTTATGATATTACTATATTTACTGGTAAATATAGTATCTGAACTGATTCGCATGTTTTAGGATTAAATGTATTTGTTTATTTATGCTTAAGCATTGTTGCTCTGGCAAACAATTGCTTTTGCATGTGTAAGATTGTAATATGCATGAATCATAAGGTAGAGAGAGAGAGAGAGAGAGAGAGAGAGAGAGAGAGAGAGAGAGAGAGAGAGATACAGTTGGCTTCGAAGAGAGATGAATACATATCATTAAAACAAACTGAAAAAGAATCGGTGCCCTTTTCGAAGATGAATTGATTTCTCTTTAATACCAGAAAAACAAAAAAGATGGAGTATATCCAGAGAGTGATTATCAAAATGTTAGTATCTAATATAGTAAAAAATTTCCCAAGAGTTCACTGAAGAAAGAGTAGATAGGACCGAAACTGAATTTTTTAAAAGAAATTGGCAGTATATTGTCAGAATTGTTATGGTTTACTGAAAGAACTATTTAAATAGATTATTTAAACTATTTAAATTAATTTGTAACTTAGTTAAAAAGAAAAATGTTTTTAAGTGACTTTCAAAATAATTGTAAAAAAAAAAAAAATTCTCCTTATGCGAATAAATTACTAAATGATACGTTAAAACCAGATTACATAATTTAAAACTCATAATAGGTTCCTCACTAGTAAGGAACCCATTATGAGTTGATACATATTAGAACTTTTGCTTATAATGTATGCTTATAACAGCATAGTGTTTAAGTGTAAGGGCCATCAGTAGAGTAAAAAATTCAGTTTCTTTAAGAAATCTATGTTTATGCATTTTGCTTGTACCATTTTCAGGTTCTTGCCTTGTAAATGTTGTGGACAGAAATATATCTTACTTTAAATTTTTCAAGCTTTCATTGTTAAGTTTAAAAAAACAAAAATTAGTCCACATTTAATTAATAAGGCCCTTTTCGAGCAAAAACATATTCCTCAACTTATGCAATAATTGAGAGAAACCAGACTTTGCTGTACATAACTTTCTGTATATTTAAATTTTTAGAAATACCTTTTCCTTACTATAAGTTTAAAGGGGTGCAGTTCTTGGGGAATGAAAATTGTGAAATTTTTAAAAACAAGTGCCACATTTTTATATGGTTCCTTGTAAAGTACAACTCGAAAGAATTTTTATTTATGCAAATTAAAACCAGAAGAAACCACACAGTTACCAGACATCCAGAAAAATTTGGACATCTCCAGCTTTTCTTTTTGGGAAATGCATTGCTGGTACCATTCTTAATAATACACAAATAAGGAAAGGAGCCATTAAACACTTTCTTCAATATGACTGAAAAGCAGATACAAAGGTAACCAAGTTTCCTTAACAATTGCTTCCTTTCACTCCAAAATTTCTATGCAAATTATGCCAACAATTAAGAGCCAATTCCTAATGCAATGGTAGGAATGAACACTCGGAGCTGCTTCTATGTTGGTTGCTTGTCCACTTGACAGTGAAAGAAATCAGTTCAATGTAACTGAAAAGCAAATATGAAGGTAGCCAAGCTTCCACAATAGTTGCTTCCTTTCACTCCAAAATTTCTATACATGGTATACCAACCATTGAGAGCCAATTCCTAATGGGATGGTAGGAATAAATACTCAGAGTTGCTTCTGTGTTGGTTGCCTGTCCACTTGACAGTGAAAGAAATCAGTTCATCAAGAAAATAAACCTTCTGATTACTGGAGTTTAAAAAATTATTTACCGGAAATTTTTAATAATTGAACTTTTATTTTTGTTCTTTCTATGGCATAAGTTTTTTTTTTTTTTTTTTTTTTTATCACTTTGCATTTTCCTGCAAAAATGAAGGAAAGAAAAGTATAGGGAAGGGAACCATTCATGATTACTCAACATTTTAAAAGTCAGGATTTACTAAACACCAATTTACAAATAATATAGCCAAGTAATTGTAAAAAAATTGTGTAAAATGTTTTGGTAATGCTGACCAAACAGGAAATGAAATTTGAAAAGGTTAACTGAGATAGTGTCTCCTTATGTCAATTTAAAGTTTGACAACAATAATAATAATTTTAAGGAAAGCAAACAGTCTACCTATATATAAAGTATATAGGATAAATGGAAGAGCCTTCAGAAATGGGGATGGAAGTAAATTGGTGGTGTTGGTGTGCTGTGCCATATATAAAAGATATTCCATTTGAACTAACAGAGCAACCAACCAGGACCAAATTTCCTACTCGGTAGGCCCCCCCTCTCCAAAGAAGAATTGGCAGTCCAATTCTTCTCTTCATGGGGGATACTACAAGGCACTACAGCCGGTGGACAGAAGTGCACAGCAGCATAATGTTTCAATGCCCGCACAGTTGGTGTGCCATATATAAAAGTAAATGTTATATAAAACATAAATAGAAATGCCTGTTAAAAAAGTACAATAAGAAATTTGACTGTGTATTATTATTATTATCCATATGGTGTAAGGAAGACTGAGGCTTATGCTGCATTGGCCAAAAAAAAATTTCCAAGTTACCCTGAGAGAGAGAAGTAGAAAGGAATCACCAAGAAAGAGAAGAATGATGATATCCAGCTCAAGGCCCTGGGTGTGTGCCAAGCCCATACTCACCAGATGTGAGCCCCTGGGGCAAAATTCGCCATCTCTTCAAGGAAAAAGCTACAAGGCGGATGAATGTAATGTAGTTTCCACTGACATGCCAGAAACTAGACATAATTTAGACACTTACAAACATATAAGCATAAAGAAAATGCACACAGCATAGAAAGAAATGCCAAAATAGACTTCCCATTTTACAGTGAAGGTGATCTCTCATGCAGCTGTACTTTTATTCACATTGTTTATCACAGAATGAAAGATGATACAACTCCAAGGTGGAATGTAAAAATCTTCCTTAGAGTTGTACTGATTATGCCAGTGCAATGTTCAGAAGTAGCAGTTATAAAAGCGAATCCATCTTCATCCCAGTTTTATGACCGTTCCTTTAAAATAAAAAAATAACTTTTATTAAAAGTTGCTTGCTTTACAGGGTATAAATAACATTGAACATTTTCTTCTGAACAGCCTGAAAGCATGTAGGATTTTTTTCAAAAATCTGTCTCTGTTGATAATGCCCTTATTAGAACAGAGTTATTAAAAAAGGAAATTAAGTGTTTGGTAGTAATAGGCTGCCCTTGTCATCCCAATTAATTTGTGTTGAAAATGGGTTTACATGCATTCCTGTGAAAGTGAATGTATATTTAATAGTCATCCTTTAACATAGCTGCCAACTCCTAGGATTTACAACAGAAAACCAGTGTTTGCATCCTTCACCCTTTCTCCATCTTACTGAAATTGGTACCACAGAGATTCAGTCCTTTTGGAAAAAAAGGTTTTATGTCTTTTCTGCAAAAAAAAAGACAAAACCTTGTTAAAATCAGAATTTTTAAAATTGTGTAAATTTTTTTTCCTTTAATTTCATAAAGAATATGACCATGGTAAACAACTTAGAATAGTTTGCAGTAATTGTTCAGTTAGCCATAAAATATTAAAAAAAAACGTTATTTTGCAGGCTTTCATTTCCAATTTGAAGTTTATTAAGAACTAGTATAATTAAGGGTTTATTTTCAATGAAAATAATTAGGAGTTTTCTACATGTAACTTGAGTTGCTAATGGTCTCGAAATAAGAGCTAACGCACCTATCTCCCCTGTAGTAAAATCTACCTTCCTCATCATTACAGTAACAAACCACTACTGGGAGACAAGTGCAGAGATATTATGCCATGAACATCAAAACAAGTTGACATGATGAAACTTTAATCTAAGCTATGTTATATATGTGGTAGGGGGAAAAAAATGTTAATGTTAGTTTACATGATGCACTATTGAGGTGATTTGTATACTTATATAATCCAGTGGAGTATTACAACTTCAAATGTTTAATACATTCATGGCAGAAGCTTTTTGGTAAATTGCAGACTTAGTTTGGCAGCCAGCAACTTTCTATTATGAATTTTGTAGACCAAAGCATATTTCCTTATGCCAAGTGAAAGTCTGCTAACTCCAGACAGAATTCTTATATAGCAAGTTGTTCAGTTGAGTTATCAGAAGTGTTAAGTTAAATATTGTTTAACTTGTTAAGTTAAATTAATAAGTTAAATATTAAATTAAATATAATTTATTTTGAAAACCAATTTATCATTCAATAGCCCCTTCAGACAAATTTTTTACAAGTTGATTTCACAAAAAAAGTTGCTAGTATTTCTCAATATCACTTGAAGGTGAAGAAATATTTTGCAGATCAGTTCTGTGAATTTCGATGTGAGAGTGTACCAGATGCTTATGAAAGAAGAAAGAATTGATGTACAGTGGTCCTTGGTCAGGGAACTGACAAGTGCACAAGGGTAAATAAAAAATATAAGGTGTTATTCCAAGTCTTTCTTAGCATCGTAATAATTCCTTACAGCACTGCTGAGGGTCAGAGAATACTCAACCAGGTTTCAAAAAAAATAAATAAATAAAATTTCAGATCTCTTTCTAGTATACTTTTAGGAATTCTCTTGATAGCTAAGTCTGAATGAATAGCAATGCTATTGTTATAAACAAAACTTTGACTCAACATTTCTGATGCAGTATCATCCATGAAAAATTCATGATCAGTTGATGTCTAAAAACAATCCAGACAAGAAATCCATAACAGAGAAACTAATGTTTAAAGTCATATTGTACTGATAAACAATCTTATTACTGTATTTTAATGTCAGTGAAATTTAATTTTAGTGCTGTGTATACTTTAAAAAAAAAAAAGCCTTTTTTGAGAAATGTCCTGTTTTGAAAGAACTGCATTTGAAAAACCTCCCACCTAGAAATACGTAATCTCCAGCTTTTTGAAAGTCAAAAGTTGGCAGCTATGCTCTACTGAAAAGAGGTGCTAAAAGGAAAGATTTATGTAGTTTCAATTCAATTCATACATGTCACCAAAGTAAAAAAAAAAAAAAGAGTGAGGCATGTGCATGCATTGCACACAGACTTGCTTTGGGTAATTATTTAACTTAACTGGTGGACAAGTGGCAGCCCAATTTAAAAAAGTTTAGGGGTAGCGAGAAAAGCCATGTGGGCACTTTCAGATATACCAAAATTAAGGTACAAATGATTGCCAGTGAGTGGTACTGACTCGTGTCCAAGTCCAGTTCAGGAACTTTTGAAAGATGATAAATTAATGAACTCCTTTAGGGAAAAAAAACTTCTGAATCAAACTTCTTGTGAACACTATCCTAAACATGGCAAGAAAACTGATAATCAGGATGACAGAATGAATGAGCATGAATAGATCTTCTGCATGAATGAAATTCATGCAGAAAATCTGTTCATATTCCTCTATTCTGGTTTGAATAAAGCAATTAGCTTGTTTATTTTAAATGTTGTTAACCTTTGAAAATCCAGACATCAATCTAATGTACCTCATATCCATGTACAAAGGTCATTATTCCTGTGTATCTCGAATAATTTGATGTGTAAATTTGTAATACCAAAAGTTTAGTCATGTTTGTATATACAGGGTTTCTCAAAAATATTGGTACAAACGTTTAGGGGAGGAAGATAACATCTAAAGGAATGTGAATCGCATAGTAACCCATAACCGGAAACATCACCGTAAGTTGGTAGACAGCGTTGTTCATCAGTTCGCGGGAGGGAAAATTTCTGGTTTACTCATTCAAGCAGTAGTCTCCGCACGAAGAGCATGCATCAATATATGAACTGTGAGCTGGCAGACATGCACCTAGTGTATGGATTAGCAGAGGGCAATGGACGAGCCGCTCAACGAATTTATGGAAAACACTTCCCAGACAGACATGTACCGGACCACAGTTTGTTTGCGCGTGTGCATCAAAATTTGTGCGATTATGGGTCATTTAGAGGTAACAGGAGTAGTGCGGGCAGACCACGTTCGACGTGAATTTCCCGCCATGGGAGAAAATGTGTTGAATACCGTCCAGAATAATCCTACTACCAGCACACGTGCCATTGCCTCTATCTTAGGAGTGTCTCATTGCAGTGTACAGAGTGTCTGGCACGATGATTCCTTACACCCCTTTCATCTCCAAAGGGTTCAGTTTCTGCTCCCCCAAGATCATCCTGCACGTGTGGCTTTTGCGCAGTGGTTTCTCCAAGAAAGTGTTCAACAAGACCTGAATTTTGCAGCCTATGTTTTGTTCATGGACGAGGCTTATTTCACTCAGGCATTCACATTCAATCAGCACAATGCTCATGTGTGGGCTCACAGCAACCCACACGGTGTGCGTCCCCATGCGGCACAACATCGCTTTGCAATAAATGTGTGAGCAGGTATGGTCGGTGACTGCTTAGTCAGCCCATACCTGTTACCATCCCGCATGAACTCCGCTAAATATTGTCTCTTTCTTGAACAAGTTCTACCAGGGTTACTTGACGATGTGGGCGCCTCCGTAGCCAGATGGGAAGGAGCAGCAGTGCGTAGCACACACTTCTTGGTTAGACCGGGGTTCGAGCCCTTCACCACCAAATACAGAGGATGCGGAAAGGTCAGGGAATGACCACTGCATATCACTGGAGCAATATGGTCTTAGTTGCTAATGCTTCCTAAAAACCAAATAACTAACTAACTAGCTAACTTGACGATGTTCCATCAAATGTGAGACACAACATTTGGTTTCAACATGACAGAGCACTTGCCCATTATGGAAGGTGTGTTCGTGACCATTTGAACAGGGGTTTTGGGCGTCAATGGATTGGCCTTGGTGGACCCGTTGCTTGGCCCCCATGCTCACCTGATTTATCGAGCCTTGATTTCTTTCTGTGGGGGCCCTCAAATCTATCATGTATGAATCACCTGTGGAGATGGAAATGGATCTTGTGGCGAGACTCGTCTGCGCTGCTGCTACTGTCAAAGAAACTCCAGGTGTGTTCGACCGTGTCCACCAATCCATGCTGCGTCGGTGTCACGCATGCATTGCGTCTCATGGTGAAACCTTCGAGCATCTGTTGTAACATCATGAAATGCATCCATCTTGTACTCCATTGTTAATATTATGTCAAATAAATGTTTGCCACTAATTATTATTATTATTATTATTATTATTATTATTATTAGCCACATGGTACAAGGAAGCCTGAGGCTTATGCTGCACCAGGCAAAAAAAAAAAAAAAAAAAAATTCCCGAGTTACCCTGAGAGAGAGAGAGAGAGAGAGAGAGAGAGAGAGAGAGAGAGAGAGAGAGAGAGAGAGAGAGAGAGAGAGAGAAGTAGAAAGGAATCACCAAGAAAGAGAAGAACGATGATATCCAGCTCAGGACCCTGGGTTTGCCAAGCCCATACTCACCTGATGTGAGCCCCCGGGGTTAAATTACTTGTCATTTCTTGTGTCATTTCTGTTTCTTGTGCCTCTGCTACTACTTTCCTGTGACGTTTCCAGTTATGGGTTCCTATGATTCACATTCCTTTAGTTGTTACCTACCTCCCCTAAACGTTTGTATCAATATTTTTGAGACACACTGTATATATGTGATGTGCCTATTGTTTTTGCCATGTCTATCCATCCGCTTGTAATAACCTAGTGGATCGATTTTCACGCATTCTTATATTTGAGCCTTATAAAGAGATTTGTCGAATTATCCGAATTATTTGTCGAATTTATTTTTAATTTAGATAAAGAGTTTTTGTGGATTTTACTTACAATAGGTAAAACCGTTATTTCGTTCCATTTTTGTAGCCATTGTTTTTGGATATAGTGGTAGGGAATTCAAATTTTTTAATTGAGGTAGCTAGGTAGCTCTAATGCATAATTATATAGTAATACGCTTCACTGTTTCTATTTAATAGTTTCTATTCAAATACTATTGACATTTAATTTATTGATTTTATTAATTTAAACTACCATGCCCCAAACTAGAGCAGCAAAGCAACGGGCACAAAGTGGCAGGAGTGCTGTGACTCGGGGGAGAACTGAGGGGGGCAATTCTCCAACGCATCACAGCCTAAAAAAATGTGCAACTTGTGAAATGTTTGCCGAACTCTCTGGAACGGAACATGATATTGCCATGGGGGATGTCTTTGTGTGTGCGCGATGTAAGGAGTGTAAGGAAATCAGGCGACAACTCAGCGTTGTTATGGGCCTATATGAGAGTTTGAAGGACAGGGTGGATGCCCTCGAAAGATCTAAATTGAGGGGCCCATCAGGCTCTCAGCTGCCCACATCAACGCCAGAGCTTGCACTTGGTCATCACGCAACACAGCGGCAACCCCTAAGGCAGAATGCGCTGGTCCCACAGGAACTAGTAGTTGTTGGTGACTCTATTGTCAGGGAAACGGGGAACATCCTTTATAAAAAGGATAGGTGGAACAGGACCAGGGTATGTCTGCCAGGGGCAAAGGTTGATGACGTTGTAGAGCGGATATCATCTTTCAAGGGCACAAAAGGTGATATAGTTGTACACGTTGGCACTAATGATATTAAGAGTAGGAGACCGGCGGAATTACTCAACAAGTACAGGTCACTGTTGAAAAAAAGCCGTGAAATAGGGTTGAATTTGAAAGTGTCTGCAATTCTGCCCAGACACGATAGGAGGGAGTACATGATGAGAGCCTTGTCGATCAATTCGGCCCTGGAAAGATTGTGCAAGGCTCAAGGGGTAGAATTTTTTTCAGCCTGGACTGTACTTGTTAACAGGAGAGATTGCTTCTACAGGGATGGGATACACTTAAATAGAAAGGGTGCAAGAATATTTGCTGATGCTATCGAGGCAGTGTTAGGTGGGTCGGAAAACTGCTAGTTTGGGGGGATACAAAGACTAATAGTTTAACAGTAACCGCAGGCAGAGGTGAAGGTGATTCTTGCACAACTTCTATTAGAATAAGAAGCGACCTGGAGCGAGGGGTGTTGGGGGTTTCAGGGACGGATGGCAGTCATCATGGAATAGTTGGGTATATGGGATGTGTTAGGGTAACAAGGAATAGGCATAGGAGCATGTATGCTTGCATGTATACCAATGCTAGAAGTATAGTAAATAAATTTGATGAATTTGAAGTGTTGGTCAAGACATCAAAGGCGGATATTGTTGGGATAGCAGAGACGTGGTGTCACAAAGATATAAGGAATGCAGAACTGGAATTTGGGGCGTACAATGTGTACAGAAAGGATAGACAGGACAGAAAGGGAGGGGGTGTTATGCTGTTAATTAAGAAAAACATAAAATCAAAGGAAGTGCACCCAGTTAATATAGATGAACAGTGCTCTGTTGAGTCAGTTTGGTGTGAGATAAGCACTGCGAAAGGAAAAATAAGAGTAGGAGTGTGTTATAGGCCTAATGACTTGAATGAGTACAATGAACAATTGTACAGAGAAATAGAGTGGGCCAGTAAATCAGAATGTCTTATAATGGGGGATTTTAACTTCCCAGATATTGACTGGAACTTGTGGGTTGGGCACTCACACACTAGTCAGACTTTTGTGGATTTATTGGATGATTGTTTTCTGCAGCAGCATGTTCGAGAGGCAACCAGAGAAAGTAACACTCTTGATCTGGTTATCAGCAGTGATCATTCGTGTATTAAGAATTTGCAGATAAAGGAACCACTAGGTAGCAGTGATCACAGTGTGCTGAAGTGGGATTTACTCAAAGAGGTAACTACCGTCGGGGGTAAAGGAAAGGGTTTTTGCTTCCGTAAAGGGGAGTACAGTGGTCTCAGACAGTTTTTAAATTCTGTACAGTGGGATCAACTGACGATGTTACAAACAGTAAATTCTAAGTGGGAAGCATTCAAGGAATTAATCGTGGAAGCTACTAGACTTTATATACCGATTAAGAAATATCGTTCAAGGTTTAGGCCTAAATGGTTATCAAATGAACTAATGAGACTCTTGACAGAGAAGAAAAATGCATGGGATGCATATAAATTATCAGGTGACGCAGAAGCCTGTGGCAGATATAAGCTAGTCTGTAATCAGGTCACAAAGGAGGTTCGGCAGGCGAAGGTGGATTACGAGAAATCTTTGGCAAAAGATGCTAAGAAAAACAGCAAGGATTTCTTTACTTATATAAACTCTAAAAGGAAGGGGATGAATATGATTGGTCCACTTGACATCAATGGTTCGACTGTTGATGATCCTGCTCAGATAGCAAACAAACTGAATGAGTATTTTGCATCTACATTCACACGTGAGGAATTATTACAGTTTGAAAATGGAAGAAGGTTATCAAATTGTAGCAGCGTGCTTAATGATTTTGTAATAACTGAGAGCAAAGTGGAGGAGAAATTGTTGAAGTTAAACATAAGAAAGGCGCCTGGGGTGGATGGGATCTATCCAGTTATTTTAAAGGAGGCGGCAAAGCAACTAAGCAAACCCTTAGCCATAATTATGAGAGCATCCTTGGACTCAGGGGAGGTTCCCACGGACTGGAGATGTGCAAATGTGTCCCCAATTCACAAAGGTGGATCGAAGGGTGACACGAGTAATTACAGACCAGTTAGTTTAACTTCTGTTCCGGGTAAAATAATGGAGTCACTGGTTAAAGATGCATTGCAGGATCATCTAGACAAGACTGCAGCAATAATTCAAACACAGCATGGGTTTGTTAAGGGAAAGTCTTGTCTGACAAATTTGATTGGTTATTATGATATGGTCACAAAGGAACTGGATGCAAAAAATAATTTTGATATCATATACTTGGATTTCAGGAAAGCTTTTGACACTGTTGCGCATGGAAGACTACTGTACAAATTGGAGCAGAATGGTATTAAGGGTAAGTTGCTACAATGGATAAAAGGATGGTTAAGTGGGAGAAGACAGAGGGTGGTAATCAATGGGTGCTGCTCTTCTTGGACTAATGTTATTAGTGGAGTCCCACAGGGTTCGGTGTTGGGTCCACTGTTGTTTTGTGTATTTATCAATGATATTGATGAAGTCAGGCTTAATGTCGAAGTTTGCAGATGACACAAAGGTTGGCAGGGTTGTTAATGACAGTAATGGCAGTGTGCTACTGCAACAGGATCTAGATAATTTGGGCAGATGGGCTAAGAAGTGGCAACTGAAGTTCAACCTTGACAAATGCAAAGTACTGCATATGGGTAGAAGTAACCCCAGAGAAACGTACCAACTGTGTGGTACCACACTTAAGGTGGTAGAAAATGAAAAAGACCTGGGAGTAATTGTGCAGTCAGATATGAAGTTTTCTGAGCAATGCAGACAGGCTGCTAGGGCAGGTCATGGGGTTTTGTCAATGATATATAGGAATTTTGCTAGCAGGGAAAAGGAGGTGATTGTCCCTCTGTATAAGGCAATGGTCAGGCCACGCCTTGAGTACTGCGTACAGGTACAGGTCTGGAGGCCTCATTTTAGGAAGGATGTAGATTTGCTTGAGCGTGTACAGAGAAGAGCAACACAATTGGTAAGGGGAATGAAGGGATTCTCTTACGAAGAGAGGCTTAAGTTCTGCAAATTGCAGTGGCTGGAGACTAGGCACCTGCGCGGTGATCTGATTGAGGTCTATAAGGCCTTGAATGGGTTGAGCACGCTGAATTCTGATGGGATCCTTCCACTTGTTCAGATTACGAACCTACGGGGACATAAGTTCAAATTAAGAAAGGATAGATGTAGAATAGATGTGCGGAAATTTGCCTTTAGCCAGCGGGTGGTTAATTGCTGGAACAAACTTCCATCTGTCGTTGTGGAAGTGATAGATTAAATAACTGGACAGGCATTTGGAGGGAATGGTGTGTTGTTTTTTTTTTTTTTTTTTTTTTGGCTGATGCTGCATAAGCTCCTACACTTGCTTTCTTGCATCATGTGCCACTACTACTACTATCCCAAATTTCATTAAAATTGGACCAGAGTGATCCTACAATTATTTTCTTTGTTCATTTGCATGTAATAACTCAATTTCTAATGGATGGATTTTCATGAAATTTTATATTTGAGACTTTTAGAAAGATTTGTCAAGGCATTCCAAATTTTGTTAAAATCGGACCAATAGCAATCTGGAAATTATTTGTCTGTCCATCTTTCTGTCTGCATGTAATAACTCAACTCCCAATAGATTACTTTCATGAAATTTTATATTTTGCCCTTTTAGAATGATTTCTCAAGACTTTTTAAATTTCATTAAAATTGGACCAAATAGAAATTCAGCAATTACTATGTATTTTATTTTATTTTTTCATATCTATTATAAAGGCTATTCACATACCATATATTGTAGTTGAAGCACTGAATGTTAATTGCCATGCATTAAATGGAGGAATGAATGGCAGATGCACAGGAGCAAAACTGTTCTTGGTTCATATATAGAAGTAGTTGGATTTTGTTGCTTTTTTGTTTGTTTGTTTTTGTGAATAATGAATTATTTCTGTTTGCTAACACACCTGAAATGTAACACTGGTATACATTAACTTGTTCTTTAAATCTTCCACTTCCATTTGGAAGTACATTTTCCAAACTAGACAAAAATAAATTGATTGTGACTTAGTCATAGGAATTTCTACTACCACTGTATGGAGAGTCTAAAACATGAGATTTCATTCAGTGAGGAAGTTCTTTATTGCTACATGATGTGTAAGTTCCCTTTGAAAAAAGTTGTTATAAATGCCAGGCATAAATTAATTGACAGTACAGTGTCAATTAATTATTAGAACTTTTACACAAAAAAATTCAATACTCCTCAATATCATCATTAAGGATAAAGAAATTGATGAAGTATCAGTTCTACCAATTTCATATTAGAGCCTACCAGATGCCATTATGAAAGAAGGAATTGGTGTACAGTAGTCCTTGGTTGGGGAACTAAGTGCACAAGGAAGCTTGCAATATAACAGATTATCCCAAGCCATGCTTGGCATTTTAACAATTCGTTAGAACAATGCTGAGTGTGAGAGGATTTTCAGCTAGCTGAGAAAAACAAAAACCGAGTTTGTATCTTCTCTTTTTGTTGAAGCTTTGGAAATGCTCTTGATATCAAAGTCTACATAGCAGGTCATTATTAAAAACAACTTTTACTCAACATTTCTGATGAGGGCCAAGTCTGCAATAGTATCTTTCTTGAAGCCATCATAATCATTTGATGTCTAACAGATAATCTAAACAGAAATCCATAGACAGAAAAATCGTAGGTAGGCTATTGTTCGAAAGCATACTACAATAATAAACAGTGCTATGGTTTTATTATAATGTAAATTCCGTATATTTTCAGTGAAATTTAATTTGAAGTCTGGAAGCCCTCTGCAATTTTCCAAAAATCTGCAGATTTTTTCTGAAAAAGCTCCTTTTTTTTGTCCAAAAAATTTTCTTCTCTCTTACAGTTTACCCAATCTCCTGCCTTTCCAACATCAGAAGGTGGTACCTATTTTTCTGTAGGTTTTTTGTGGTCGGAGGCAAGTGAAATCTTCACATTACATTTAAGGATAAATATGTATTATTAGAAGAATGGCAGCTGCCACTTTTGCAATAATATATTACTTTTTTTTCACAAGGTTTATTTTTTTAATATATCTGAAATTTTACTTTACATGCCATGTGAAATTCCTTTTCTCAATTCTGAATTTTTCTTTTAGATACAAGTGGAGAGAATATTACAGAATCTATTGTGGCAGAAGGATTAGCAACCGTTCGAACAGGAGTCAAGTCAAATGAGTAAGTTAGAAACTAACAGTGCAAATTCTCTTGCTTAGCAGCGTTGGTTTCATCCATGTTAACTAGATTTCAACTAAATAAAAGAGACACGTTAACAAATTGAATACTTTATTGGGAGGGTCAAGACACGTTCATACGAGTTCTAACACATTGTCACAAGCTTGCGACCAAATGCATAAGAGTTGTGTGATAAACCTCCCCCCCCCCACAAACACACACACATATTCACAACGGTCTACCGCAGAAACTTCAGCTAGTTTGCAAACACCTCCTCATTCAACAAACCGACATATCAACAATTTTATCCAAAGGATTAAATTACAATTTACTACCTCAAAAACTACCTAAAAAACAATGTGTAATTGATATTGAATTTGGACTTTGTAATGTTCCACAAAAAGATTTATTTATTCAACAAGTTAACTAGGTGGTCAATAACATAAAAGAAATTAGACTTCCTAAATTGAATACATGTGACAGTTCGGCTTTACCCCCAGGGGCTCACATCTGGTGAGTATGGGCTTGGCACACCCAGGGTCCTGAGCTGGATATCATCATCCTTCTCTTTCTTGGTGATTCCCTTCTACTTGTGATTCTTCTTTTCTCTCTCTCTCTCTCTCTTTTTATCAGGGTACAGAATTTAATTTTTTTGGCTAGTGCAACATAAGCCTCAGGCTTCCTTGCACCATATGGCTAATAATAATAATAATAACTTCGGGAAAATAAAGACATTATTCAGAGAGCTGATAAAGGAGATACAGTGGTAATACTCAATAAATCTGATTATGTTAATAAGTTAGTCAGTTGCATCAGATACCTCCACTTATCTTGAAGTAGACCCTTCACTATTTACCAATTTGGTCAATCAGTACAATAAAATGTTAACCACATATCGAAAAAGCGACACGCATTACTATGACACAGTCAAAGGAATTGAAGGCCAGAACATACAATATTCCTCTACTTTTCAGTCGGGTAAAATTACATACGATCGGATTTCCTATTCAGCCTATTGGCGGTAATGAGAAAATCTATTCTCACTAGATGTTACCTCGTTATATACAAATGTAAACTTTGAATACACATTAGGTATTTTTGGGATGTGTTAAATAATAACTTGATACCGATTAATTATACAAAGCTTCCCATTAAGGAAATTTTTCACTTAATTATACTCTTAGTTGAAGTCAACTATATCACCTTTTGAGACAAAATATACAAACAAATTTTTGGTTTGCCAATGGGATTAAGCCTGAGCAACCTAATATCAGAGATCTATCTCTCAACTATGGAACGTATACATTTGATGCCTTTTCTACCCCGTATCACATTGGGAGGTATTTAGACTATGTTCTAGTCATTACCTATAGTAGCACTATCCAAGACATTTTACATCGTTTAATAATATTCATTCTAGACTGAAATTTACATTGGAGAGGGAGAATATGGATACTAAGTCATTAAATTTTCTAAATTTAACGCTTACTCGGGATGCAAATAAATCCAATATAACATCTATCGAAAACCTACAAACACCAGTATGCTTCTACATTATAACAGCTATCAGCCATTCGCCTACAAAAGATCGATTATCTTTAAGTAAATGCCTACAAATATTCAATGAAGGAATCTGCTTTGGGCTCAGAAATACAAATAGTAACCAGCAGATTCTTAAACAGAGGTTATCCCCTTGCTACAATAGACAGAATTAGGGTACAAGCTAAGGATAGAATACAGAAAAATACACCAACCAACAATAGTAATATCAAAAAATACTTTATTTCTGTCCCATATGTTGAACAGTGGTACAAACAACTTACTAGATTCTTTAAAGATACTGAATTTAAAATTGTAGCCAGGCCAATATGGAAATTACACACTATACTGAACAATCACTGTCCTTCCCTCATTTGCAACACAAATAAATGACCTAGTATGCAACATTTCTTGCAACGATTGTGATTTGTCTTATCAGGGTTTTACGTGATTTCCTCTAAATTTCCATGTTAATCAACACACAGCCACAGTTCGTGCTTCTCGTTTAGCAGCATCAGGATTAGCCTTTCATGCCGTAAATAAAAACTTTTTTCTTTAATGAGTCCAAAATACTTAGTGTCCAACGTAATTATACAAGACTATTAATTGCAGAAACCATCGAAATTAAATTACATGAGAAATCTGTTAATGTTTGCCGGCCATATCTAATCTTTGATTCATGGTCATTTATACACATGCCCGAAGACATATAATCCCTATTTAAGTTCCATGCTCACCCCTATTTGGTCATTTTCATTCCTGTGATCACGACATATAGTTGAAAAGCATTGTCAGCTTCGCGAAGGAAAATCGTTTTGCAATTTTTTTTTTTTGTTAAATTAATTTTTTACTTAATTTAATCATGTTAAGTTGATTTTTAATTGTGTTCATGTGAATTTTAATTACTGTTAATTATTTCTTACTGTAATGTAAGATTTTAAATTTTTTAATTGTTTCATTTTAATTTCTGGAGAGTATCATATGGAAGTGTTCTACATATCATATTGAAGTAAACTTCTCTTATTCTTTTTACGAATATTGATATCAGTGTAGAACTTATTGAGCATTATAGCTCTGGTTCCATACTATCAAAAGGAATTGTTAATGTAAACATTTCTAGAACAACTTATTAGCATTAGTAGAGGCATACAATGCAAGAAAGCAAGCTTATGCAGCATCAGCCAAAAAAAAAAAAAAAAAACTCATTTTACCCCTCCATTCGTCGTTCCAAATGCCGGTCCAGCTCAGCCTTAAATTTATTTAGGTTATCAACTTCCACAACAAAAGATGGAAGTCTGTTCCACCAATCATCTACCCACTGGCTAAAGGCAAATTTCCGCACATCTATTCTACAACTGTCTTTCCTCAATTTGAATCCATGCCCCCCTCACGTTCTTAATCTGAGCAAGGGGAAGAAACTCATCAGCATTCAGCTTGCTCAACCTATTCAAGTCCTTATACACCTGAATAAGATCACCTCACAGGTGCCTACTCTCCAGGTTCTGCAATTTACAGAACTTAACCCTTTCTTGGTAAGAACACCCCTTTGTTCCGCTCACCACTCTTGTTGCCCTTCTTTGTACTCGTTCTAGCAACTCTACATCCTTCCTAAAATGAGACCTCCGGACCTGTACACAGTACTCTAGGTAGGGCCTGACCATTGCATTGTACAACGGGATAATCACTTCCCTGTCCCTGTTAGCAAATTCCTATGTATCATTGACAAGACTCCATGACCTGCACTGCTCAGTGAACTTCATATTTGACTGCACAATTACCCCCAAGTCTTTTTCACTTTCCACTTCACTGAGTGTAGTACTACATAGTTGGTATGTTTCCCTTGGGTTATTGCTACCCATGTGCAGTACTTTGCATTTGTCAATGTTAAACTTCAGTTGCCACTTCTCAGCTGATTTGCCCAACTTATCTACATCCAGTTGGAGTAGCATACTGTCTTTACTGTTGTTAACAACCCTGCCAACCTTTGTATCATCTGCAAACTTGGACATTAATCCTGATATACCTTCATCAATATCATTGATAAATATACAAAACAACAATGGGCCCTACACCAAATCCTGAGGAACTCCACTAATAGCATTAGTCCACGAAGAGCAGTGTCCATTGATTACCACTCTTTGTCTTCTCCCACTCAGCCATCCTTTTATCCCTTGTAGCAACTTGCCCTTAATACCATACTGCTCCAATTTGTACAGTAGCCTTCCATGTGCAACAGTATCAAAAACTTTCCTGAAATCCAAGTATATGATATCAAAATTATTTTTGACATTCAGTTCCTTTGTGACCACATCCTAGTATCCAATCAAATTGGTCAGACAAGACATCCCTTTAACAAACCCATGCTGTTTTAACTATTATTGAAGTCTTGTCTCGATGATCCTGCAATGCTTCTTTAACCAGTGACTCCATTATTTTAGCCGGAACAGAAGTTAAACTAACAGGTTTATAGTTACTTGTGTCATCTTTTGAACCCCCTTTATGGATTGGTGATACATTTGCACACCTTCAGTCCATGTGGACCTCCCTTGACTTCAAGGAAGCTCTCATAATTATAGGGTTTGGTTATTTCCTTTGCTGCCTCCTTTAATATAACTGGATAGATCCCATCCACCCCTGGCGCCTTCCTTATGTTTAACTTCAACAATTTCTCCTCCACTTTGCTCTCAGTTATCACAAAATCAATTAGCTCACTGTTAGTATTTGATAAACTTCTGTCATTCCCCTCATTGAATAACTGCTTGTGTGAATGTAGAAGCAAAATACTCATTCAGTTTATCAGCTACCTGAGCATGATCATCATTAGTCAACCCATCTATGTTAAGTGGTCCAATCTGATTCATCCCTTTCCTTCTAGAGTTTACATAAGTAAAGAACTCTTTGCTGTTTTTCTTTGCATCCTTTGCCAAAGATTTCTCATAATCTGCCTAACCTCCTTTGTGATTTGATTACAGACAAGCTTATATCTGCCATAGACTTCTGTGTCACCTGATAATTTATATGTATCCCGTGCATTTTTCTTCTCTGCCACAAGCCTCATTATTCAAGGAGCGAGGCGATGGAGAAGTTATTAATGCTCTGGATAGATGATATGAACCAAAATAAGATTCCTGTAACACATGCAGTGGTTATGGACAAGGCTAGGAGCTTGTTTAATGAAATTAATGAGGAACTGGAAGGGACTGAATCATTTTTGGCTACAGGGGCTGGTTTTCCTGATTCAAAAACGGGACCAGAATTCACAATGTAAAAATTACTGGTAAGGTGGCTAGCACTGACACTGCAGGTGCTAAGGAATATTCTCCCATATTACAAAAGTTAATGGATAAAGGCTGCTACACTTCAGACTTCATCTTTAATGTTGATGAAACTGGGTTGTACTGGAAGAAGATGCCTGGTAGGACATATATAGCCTGTGAAAAGAGGTGTGCCCCTGGTTGTGAAGCTGGAAAAGATTGGCTTACATTAATTCTGGGTGGTAATGCTTCAGTCACTTTTAAGTTAAAACCGATGTTGATGTACCATTTGGAGAGTTCACATGTTATGAAGGGCATTGCGAAGGCTCGACTTGCTGTTTCTGCTGCTCTAATAAGAAGGCATGGGTGACCTAGACCCTTTTTAATGAATGATACACTTCATAATTTTGTGCAGAAAACAACTTGCTCAAAAGCATTATTCTAGTCCTCCACAATGCTCCAGGATATCCAGCCAACCTTGAAGGTATCTCTAACTACGTTCTAAATGTGAAGGTCGTTTATTTGCCACCCAACACAACCTTACTGTTGCAGCCAGTGGATCAGGGCATTATTACAACCTTCGAGGCATACTATTTACATACTACCTTCAAAGGGATTCTTGAGGCAATGCAGGCATCTAACTCAATGACTGTGAGGGACTACTGGGCGGTGGTCCAACATCCTTAAGGCCATAAGTAACATTGCTGCATCCTGGAAAGAAGCATTGCAATCATACATGAATAGTATTTGGAGGAAATTGTGGCCTGATGCAGTCTCATACTTCCTTGAGTTTGAGCCAGTTTCAGCACTGGCTGAAGATGTCACTCAGATGGCTTAGGATGTTGGTCTTCACAAAGTTCATGTTGATGATGTCAACTAGTTGCTTCAAAGTCATGATTGAGCCTCTTTCAAAGAAGGACTTAGAGGAGCTGGCTGCACAACTGGCTAAACCGAATTCTTAAGAGGAGGAGGAAGAGCAGGAGATTGTGCCAATTAGGACCCTCACCACAAAGACACTTTAAATCAGCTTTGGCACAAATACAAACAGGCTGTGAAACTCTGTGTAATAATGACCCAGACTGGGAATGCAGCTCTTCCATCCAAAGAACTGTTATTAACATATTGAAAGCCTACTACAATAATTTGTTAGAAGAGAGAAAATGAAAGACTCAACAGATGTCATTGCTTCAGTTCTTTTCTAAGGCCAAAGAACCTGCAGAACTGGTCAACCCTCCATGCATGTTGTGCATGGAGGTTATACCCAGGGTCCCTAACAGTCCCACCATCATGAAGGTGCAAGCAGAGGATTTGGCTGTCACAGACCATCCAGACTTCGCCGAAATTGGGTCCACTTGACTTGAATGTCACCCAAATAATAGTTCCCGCAGCATTTTAGACTCCCTAGTAGCAAGTACAGCTTGTCTGGCATATCTGAGAGAATGTCTGTGATAACCTCAAGGACCAGGATTAATCTGTGACTGAACTAGAGCCTTGTTTTAATTTTAGTTCTTTGTATTATATTAACTTTGATTTAGTTTGAATTAATACAGTGCTGAACCTGTGCACGCTTTTATCTTTGGTCACTTATTCACATATAGAAAAGACAATCTGTATTAATGAATTACGTAGTCTTATTTTTTTGACCATAGTAGAACAAATCTATTTTGCACATTCTTTTATTTATTTTATTATTATTATTTTGTTCTGTTTTGTATATGCTCAGTTGTTCTAATAAATTAAGAGCCTGTGCAATGTACATATGACTTTAAATTTTTGTGTTTATAAAGGCTGGTATGATATCAAATAAACATGATCATAACTTGAAACACATTGTGTAAGTGGCATGTTAAAGCAGATTAGCTGTGTAGAACTGATTTAAAATCAGAAATGAAGACAAGCACATGCAGTTTGAATTCTGTTTTTGTGAGAAATTAAAACCTGCATATGAATCACAATTACCTTGATGGGAACTTCATATTTACACCTTTTAGCATTTAGTTTAGTGCAGATACAGCACTTATGAGGAAAGTTCAAAAAAGATTTGTATTCACCCAGAAGTAGTTGTTGATAGAAGGTTGAAACAAACACTATGTATTACACTTTTTGAACATAATCACTCACCGGAAGAAATTACATATTTTTGCCACCTCTCATTGCATTCTGCAGGCCAATTTTGTAGAAATTATTTGATTGTCCTTCAAACCACAATTTAGCAGCAGAAATCACCTCATCAGCAGCAGCAGAGTGTTTTTCACAAAGAAATTACTTCAGAGCAGGAAAGAAGAAGAAATTTGAGGGTGCAAGTTCAGGGAAATAAGCAGGATTTGGCAATCTTTCAAACCCACATTCATGGGCACACCTAACTGCAACATGTGAGGAATGTGTAGGGACAGTATCATGGAGCAGGCACACACCTTTTTCTTCTATAGCAGCATGTAGCTTTATGAGGAGGTTGGAATAATATTTTATTGTCATAGTTTAGCCCTTTTTAGGTATTCTGTTAGGTATTACACCATGCTGATCTCAAGAAACTGAAAGCACCGTGCCAGCAATTGGTTGCCACCTTTCTTTGCCTTTTTGGGGAGGGTGGCGATTCTGCATGCTTCCATTGTTTTGACATTTGTTTAGTTTTGGGATCATAGTGATGGATCCAAGTTTCATCCATGGTCACTAGCCTTGAAAAAAATTTCTATTACTTTTCCTGGCACATTGACATTTCATGTGCATATCCTCCTTTCCTCCTCCTGGTAAGGGGTCAGAAGTCTGGGAACCCATCTAGCACACACTTTACTTATATGCAACTGTTGATGGATGATGTTCTCCACAGACCCTACACTAATTTGGAACTCTACAACTAGTGTTTGATGCTAATACAGCAATCTTCCAGAATTAATGCCTCAATTTTTACAACACTCTTTCGTTGCAGCAGTTGCTGGATGATGCACTGAGATTCTTCCACATTTTATTTATACCAATGTGTAACCTGCACTGTCTTCTTCATAAACATTGGCCACTTCTTCGTGGGTTGTTTACCCTTTCAGAAAAAGGAACCACATCACAGATCTGTATTCCACTTTATCCATTGTGACACTTCACTTTGTTCGGTGCTGCAAAGAAAAAAAAAATTAATTGCCAGATTGAAACCAAATTTGTGGTTGTTATAGAGATTTCAAGGTACCAATCCTATGTTGAATCCTATAATTAAATGGGTTGAGCAAACTGAATTCTTCTTTCTCAGATTAAGAACCTGAGGGGGCACAGTTTCAAATTGAAGAAAGACAGTTGTAGAATAGATGTGCAGAAATTTGCCTTTAGCCAGCGGGTAGTTGATTGGTGGAACAGACTTCCATCTTTTGCTGTGGAAGTCGATAGCCTAAATAAATTTAAGGCTGAGCTGGACAGGCATTTGGTACGAATGGAGGGGTGAAATGGGAGTGAGTTTTTTTGATTTTTTTTTTGGCCGATGCTGCATAAGCTTGTTTTCTTGCATCTTATGCTTCTACTAATGCTAATTCTAATGTTACATTTATTTTTAAATATAAAAATGTTTTCAGAATTTTATTATTTCAAGGGCATAGCATGAAATTCTTTTAGCAAAAATATTGTGGTACCAAGATCTTTGGGGGGGAGAGGGTTAGGTATTGATTCTTTTAAGAGCCTTAACCATAAAGTTTATATGTGGAATTTTTTTATATATATAAATAAAAAAGCAGTAACCAAAGTCTTAAATGGAGTGCAACTTTTTTTTTTTTTTTTTTTAATTTTGTTGATCAATATAGGAGTGAATACACGGTATGCATCAGAAGTGGAATAGTATGTTAACATCTAAAAACCGAAAGCTTATAGATATATATATTATGATTAAGTAAATGAATTGAATTGGAACTTTTAGTTCCAATTCCATTCATTCCTATTTAATTTTTAACGTATCCACAATTCTAATTCTGTTCTAAAGAAACCACAATTTCATTGGAATAGAAGCCATATTATATTGTTAGACTAGTATTATAATTTGTTTTATTTTATTGTAAACTGAGTTAAATCATTATGATGTATTCAATGAATTTCATTTCTTGATATAAAAAAATTATTTTCTTTACGCATTTTTCATCATTCTCTCTCTCTCTCTTTGTGTATGTGTTTCTGTGATGTCCTCAACTTCGTTTATTTCCTGCTACTGCCATAAACAGTTATAGTTTTCATAAAAACTTACTTCTTACAGCCATCTGTATTCTTGAGATAGAGTAAATTCAAAAAAAATGCCTAGTATTCAAGAACATTTAATAGACTAGAAGGGTAATATGAATCAGAGCTGTAATACTCAATATGTTCTACATTGATAATAATATTAGTAAAATAATAAGAGGAGTATACCTCAATATAGTACGTAGAAACTTCCGTATGATACCCTCCAGAAATTAAAACGGAAAAACCGAAAAAAAAAATCGACAACTTACCGGTACATTAGAGTAAAATATAAATAATTAAATAATCAATTCAAATCAATTTAAAACAATTAAAAAAATTGTTTTTAATTGTTTTAAATTGATTTGAATTGATTATTTAATTATTTATATTTTACTCTAATGTACCGGTAAGTTGTCGGTTTTTTTTTTTTTTTTTCGGTTTTTCTGTTTTAATTTCTGGAGGGTATCATACGGAAGTGTTCTACGTACTATATTGAGGTATACTCCTCTTATTATTTTACTAGAAGGGTAAAAAAAGATGAGATATTTAGGTTGTTTCTAGTTGTTTTATAGTGCATTAGCAGCTTTGGCTGTAGAATGCCACTTGTGTGGTGATTCTTTCTAGTAAGGGTGTTAT